>NC_057812.1:423889202-423937852 GCF_018294505.1 Triticum aestivum | reverse complement strand
ATATATAAAGAAGAAAGCAATAATAGTCTTAATGCTATGCATTGTTTATTCAAAAAGGTGCGTTAAAGCAGAATGATACATGCAGTGCAATAAGCAAAAAGTAGGACTATGTCCCCTCCAAGGGCGAGCTGAAGAATAGTATTAAGGCAAGTATTACACTCGTTATTGTAATCCACCTGGGAGTTCCATGGTGTGACATAGCTTTCTGCCTTCTTGGTTGCTGCATCATATGTTCGGCAATCATGCTGCCGGACCGGGTTTCCAGAGATGAAAGTCTTGAAAAGAAAATAACAAAAGGGGAAGCCCCTAGTGAGGCTTAAGCCGCGTCTTGGGGCGTGCCGTAGTCATGCCCCCCTCCCCTCCTGTGCCCATGGTATTTTTAATGTGTAATTATGTACGCGTGGCACGAATTTCGCCGTTTGGCTTGGGGCGGAGTGGGGGCCGCATTGCTATGCGAGCTCGGAACGTGCCAGGCGGTCCTGTTGCTGATTACTCCGGGCGCACTTGAAGGTGTTTGGGTCCTTAAACGCCGAACTAGTGGATTGCCTTAAGAGGCTGCTTTGCGCTTCCGCTGCAAGGGCCGCAGTGTGCTCCTCCGTTCGGAGAGAGCGCTCTGTGTTTCCGTTAACTGTAATGACCCCCTGAGGTCCTAGCATCTTGAGCTTGAGGTATGCATAATGTGGTACCGCATTGAATCTCGCAAATGCGGTTCGCCCGAGCAGTGCATGATAACCACTGCGGAACGGGACTATATCGAAGATTAACTCTTCGCTTCGGAAGTTATCCGGGGATCCGAAGAACACTTCCAGTGTGACTGAGCTTGTGCAATGGGCGCCTTTAAAGGTCGTTTTTGTGGGTTTGATCCTTGAGGGGTCTATACCCATTTTGCGCACTGTGTCCTGGTAAAGCAGGTTCAAGCTGCTGCCGCCATCCATAAGGACTCGAGTGAGGTGAAATCCGTCAATGATTGGGTCTAGGACCAGTGCGGCGAATCCGCCATGACGGATACTAGTGGGATGGTCCTTGCGATCGAAGGTGATCGGACAGGAGGACCATGGGTTGAACTTTGGGGCAACTGGCTCCAATGCATATACGTCCCTGAGCGCAGGCTTCCGCTCCCTCTTGGGGATGTGGGTTGCGTATATCATGTTCACCGTCCGCACTTGTGGGGGGAACCTCTTTTGTCCTCCGGTGTTCAGCTGTCGGGGCTCTTCCTCGTCATTGCTATGTGGCCCCTTATCTTTGTTTTTGGCATTTAACTTGCTGGCCTGCTTGAATACCCAACAATCCCTATTGGTGTGGTTGGCTGGCTTGTCGGGGGTGCCGTGTATTTGACACGAGCGATCGAGTATGCGGTCCAAACTGGATGGGCCCGGAGTGCTTCTTTTAAATGGCTTTTTCCGTTGACCGGGTTTAGAGCCTTTGAATCCGGCATTGACTGTCGTATCCTCGGTATTATCGTTGTTAATGCGGCGCTTATGTTTGTTGCGACGTGTCCTGCCATTGCCGTCCTTGGTATCCGAAGTACCACGGTTCTTTGATATGTTATTACTGTGAGCCAACCAGCTGTCTTCTCCCGCACAAAAGCGGGTCATGAGTGTCGTGAGGGCTGCCATAGATTTTGGCTTTTCCTGACCAAGGTGCCGGGCTAGCCACTCGTCGCGGATGTTGTGTTTAAAAGCTGCTAGGGCCTCTTCATCCGGACAGTCGACGATTTGATTTTTCTTTGTTAGGAACCGTGTCCAGAATTGCCTGGCCGATTCCTCTGGCTGCTGAATTATATGGCTTAGGTCATCGGCGTCTGGTGGTCGCACATAAGTGCCCTAAAAGTTGTCGAGGAATGCGGCTTCAAGATCTTCCCAACAGCCAATGGACTCTGCTGGCAAGCTGTTGAGCCAATCCGAGCTGGTCCTTTAAGTTTGAGTGGGAGGTATTTGATTGCGTGTAGGTCATCACCGCGGGCCATGTGGATGTGCAGGAGGAAATCCTCGATCCATACCGCAGGATCTGTCGTGCCGTCGTATGATTCTATGTTTACAGGTTTGAAATCCTCTGGGATTTGATGATCCATTACCTCATCTGTGAAGCATAAGGGGTGTGCGGCACCTTTGTACTGAGCTATATCGTGACGTAGCTCCAATGAGTCTTGCACGCTGTGTTCGGCCCGGCCGGATTTACTTTTACTGTATCCGGTGTGATGTTTATCGTCTCGCATAGTGGTGCACCCTCGTGATCCGTAGATCGATCTTGCATGTTTTTCTTTGTCCTCCAATACGTCTCGCAGGTCTGGCGTATTTCCCCATGCCTTTTTATTTGAATGGCGTCGGGGTGCAGGCTGAGCTTTTGGCTGGAATGCCTCTCTATCGCGGCCATGAGGTGTCCGATCAACCGCGCCATATGCTTCTTCCTCCAGTCGGGGTAGCAACCTGCATGTTGGGTAACTCTTGGAGGGGCATTCGAGTTTATATTCCTCGGCCGCGAGCACTTCAGTCCATCTGTCAGCTAGGAGATCTTGATCAGCTTGAAGCTGCTGCTGCTTTTTCTTAAGGCTATTTGCCGTGGCTATAAGCCGACGCTTGAAGCGCTCTTGTTTGACGGGATCCTCTGGCACGACGAATTCGTCATCATCGAGGCTTGCCTCGTCTTCGGAGGGGGGCATGTAATTATCATCCTCCGCCTGTCCATCTGCCGCTCCCTCTGGAGGGCTGGCCTCTCCATCCTCCTGTCCTAGATCGTGCTGGAGGGGATTGTTGCCATCTTCGGCACTATCCGGAGTGTTATTATCTCCTGTGCCGGTATCACCACTTTTGCTTCGGCGGGACTTAGAGCGGCACCGCTGACGTTGGCGCTTGGGTTGCTTCTTGGAGGGGTCATCATCCGCTATCTCGTCGCCATTTCCTTCTTTGGGTGTGTCCATCATGTATATATCGTATGATGAGGTGGCTGTCCAGTGCCCTGTGGGCAGTGGTTCCTCTTTGTATCCCGCATCGTCGTCCATACCATTGATGTCTTCGGAGTCAAAGTCGAGCATGTTGGTTAAGTCGTCGACAGTGGATACTAAGTGGGTGGTGGGTGGGCAGCGAATTTCTTCATCATCCGCATCCCAATCCTGCCGGACATAGTTCGGCCAGGATCCTCCTGACAAGGAGAGAGACCTTAATGAGTTCAGTATGTCGCCAAAGGGCGAGTGCTAAAAAATATCCGCGGAGGTAAACTCCATGATCGGCGCCCAATCGGATTCGCTAGGAACGGGTGCAGGCGGTTCGGAGTCCATGGCCGGAGAAGGATCCAGCAGTCTGACAACACGGCTCTCGTGCAGGGTAAGGTCGATGTTCGGCTCGATCGCCACTAAGTGTAAGGCCTCCGTGGCAGGGTCCATCCACCCGTCCATGGATGGCGCAACTGGCTCCGAATTGAGGGTCGGAGTGGCTGCCGGTGCGATCTCCTGAACACTGTCCGATGGTAGAGCTAAATCGTACTCATCGTGACCGCGTGACGCACAAGGCAGAGGCTCGAATCCGTCGAAGATCAAGTCTCCGCGGATATCGGCCGTGTAGTTTAAGCTTCCAAACTTGTCCTGGTGGCCAAGGGCATAACTTTCGATCTGCTCCAGATGGCCAAGCAAGTTGGCCCGCAGTGCGAAGCCGCCGAACACAAAGATCTGTCCGAGGAGAAAAGTCTCACCCTGGACTGCATCGCTATCGATGATCGTAGGAGCCGTCAAGCCTAACGGCGACGACACAGAGGAACTCTCAATGAAAGCACCATTGTCGGTGTCAAAACCGGCGGATCTCGGGTAGGGGGTCCTAAACTGTGCATCTAAGGCGGATGGTAACAGGAGGCAGGGAACACGATGTTTTACCCAGGTTCGGGCCCTCTTGATGGAGGTAAAACCCTACGTCCTGCTTGATTTATTCTTGATGATATGAGTATTACAAGAGTTGATCTACCATGAGATCGGAGAGGCCAAACCCTAGAAGCTAGCCTATGGTATGATTGTATGTTGTCCTATGGACTAAAACCCTACGGTTTACATTGACACCGGAGAGGGTTAGGGTTACACAAGGTCGGTTACAAAGGAGGAGATATCCATATCCGTACTGCCTAGCTTGCCTTCCACGCCAAGTAGAGTCCCATACGGACACGAGACGAAGTCTTCAATCTTGTATCTTCATAGTCCAACAGTCCGGCCAAAGGATATAGTCCGGCTGTCCGGAGACCCCTAATCCCGGACTCCCTCAGTGACTATAGACTTGCAAGATAGGATCAAGAATTCACATATATTCATGAAAACATAATAGGTTCAGATCTGAAATCATGGCACTCGAGCCCTAGTGACAAGCATTAAGCATAGCAAAGTCATAGCTACATCAATCTCAGAACATAGTGGATACTAGGGATCAAACCCTAACAAAACTAACTCGATTACATGATCAATCTCATGCAACCCATCACCGTCTAGCAAGCCTATGATGGAATTACTCACAAACGGTGGTGAGCATCATGAAATTGGTGATGGAGGAAGGTTGATGATGACGGTGGCGACTGATTCCCCTCTCCGGAGCCCCGAACGGACTCCAGATCAGCCCTCCCGAGAGAGTTTAAGGCCTGACGGTGGCTCCGTATTGTAAAACGCGATGAATCCTTCTCTCTTATTTTTTCTCCCCGAAAGTGAATATATGGAGTCAAGGTGGACGTCGGTGGCGCGTCAGGGGGCCCAAGAGGCAGGGGGCGCGCCCAGGGGGGTAGGCACGCCCCCACCCTCATGGACAGGGTGTGGGCCCCCTGACGTGGATTCTTCTTCCAGTATTTTTTATATATTCCAAAAATAATCTCCGTTGATTTTCAGGTCATTCTGAGAACTTTTATTTCTGCACAAAAATAACACCATGGCAATTCTGCTGAAAACAACATCAGTCCGGGTTAGTTTAATTCAAATCATGCAAGTTAGAGTCCAAAACAAGGGCAAAAGTGTTTGGAAAAGTAGATACGACGGAGATGTATCAACTCCCCCAAGCTTAAACCTTTGCTTGTCCTCAAGCAATTCAGTTGATAAACTGAAAGTGATAAAGAAAAACTTTTACAAACTCTGTTTGCTCTTGTTGTTGTAAATATGTAAAGCCAGCATTCAAGTTTTCAGCAAAGATTATGAACTAACCATATTCACAATAACATTTAGGTCTCATGTTTACTCATATCAATGACATAATCAACTAGCGAGCAATAATAATAAATCTCAGATGACAACACTTTCTCAAAACGATCATAATATGATATAACAAGATGGTATCTCGCTAGCCCTTTCTGAGACTGCAAAACATAAATGCAGAGCACCTTTAAAGATCAAGGACTCACTAGACATTGTAATTCATGGTAAAAGAGATCCAGTCAAGTCATACTCAATGTAAACTAATAGTAATGGATGCAAATGACAGCGGTGCTCTCCAACTGGTGCTTTTTAATAAGAGGATGATGACTCAGCATAAAAGTAAATGGATAGGCCCTTCGCAGAGGGAAGCAGGGATTTGTAGAGGTGCCAAAGCTCGGTTTTGAAATAGATATGAATAATATTTTGAGCGGTATACTTTCATTGTCAACATAACAACCAAGAGATCTCGATATCTTCCATGCTACACACATCATAGGCGGTTCCCAAGAAGAATGGTAAAGTTTATACTCCCCCACCACCAACAAGCATCAATCCATGGCTTGCCCGAAACAACGGGTGCCTCCAACTAACAACAATCCTGGGGGAGTTTTGTTTGCAATTATTTTGATTTGATTTGAGCATGGGACAGGGCATCCCGGTGACCAGCCATTTTCTCGTGAATGAGGACATAATCCACTCCTCTTGAGAATAACCCGCCTAGCATGGAGGATATAGACAACCCTAGTTGATACATGAGCTATTCGAGCATACAAAACAGAATGTTTATTTGAAGGTTTAGAGTTTGGCACATACAAATTTACTTGGAACGGCAGGTAGATACCGTATATAGGTAGGTATGGTGGACTCATATGGAATAACTTTGGGGTTTATGGAATTGGATGCACAAGTAGTATTCCCGCTTAGTATAAGTGAAGGCTAGAAAAATACTGGGAAGCGACCAGCTATAGAGCGACAACAGTCATGAACATGCATTAAAATTAATCAACACCGAATGCAAGCATGAGTAGGATATAATGCACCATGAACATAAATATCGTAGAGGCTATGTTGATTTTGTTTGAAATACATGCGTGAACACGTGCCAAGTCAAGCTACTCGAATCGTTCAAAGGAGGATACCACCCCATCATACCACATCATAACCATTTTAATAGCATGTTGGCACGCAAGGTAGACCATTATAAAATCCTAGCTAATTAAGCATGGCATAAGCAACTACAATCTCTAATTGTCATTGCAAACATGTTTCTTTCATAATAGGCTAAATCAGGAACGATGAACTAATCATATTTACAAAAACAAGAGAGGTCGAGTTCATACCAGCTTTTCTCATCTCAATCAGTTCATCATATATCGTCATTATTGCCTTTCACTTGCATGACCGAATAGTGTGGATAATAATAATAGTGCACGTGCATTGGACTAAGCTGGAATCTGCAAGCATTCACTACAAAAAAGACACATCTGTGACATTTTGGGCCGAACGAATTTTTTTTCCTGTCATACTTATGACACTTCTATGATGATAATTGTGACAAAACCCGGTATCATCATAGATGTGGTGGGATCCTACTTCCATGAAAAAAAATCATGACAGAAAATGGGTTTTTGTCCTGGGCGGGCCGGAGACGCAGCTGCATGACATTCTTTGGGCCGTCCATGACGGAAAAAACCATGGTAGAAGCGAGGGCGAGGAAAATATCAGGGTGTTCCCGGTTATGGTGGGTGTCCAGGGCTGAGCGATGCGCGTTTCTCACGTACACGCACGCGCATGGGTGCGAGGCGTTGGGCTCTAACTGAACCCGAGGGAGGCCTTCACCTACTGACTGCAGGCTACGTGTTACTGAACCCGAGCGATTGATCGATGGCTGTTAACTGAACCCGATCGAGTGATTCCTTTGCTACTGCTGCTAACTGAAGCCGATCGATGCTGCCTCTGGATGAACAGTGAGCATTGCTGGGGGGTTTGGATGAACAGTTCCTGGTGGGGGTTGATGAACATGACCCCGTGGTGTTGCCTCTAGATGAACAGGACCCCGATCGATCGAGCCGGTTGGGGCTGGATGATCAGGACCCCGTGGAGGGTTGGATGAACAGGACGACCCCGTGGAGGGCTGGATGAACAGTAGAGGGTGGAGGGCTGGATGAATAGTAGCCCATGGAGGGATGGTTGAACAGGAGCCCGTGTGGAGAGGGCTAGTTGAACAGTAGCCGGTGGAGTAGCGCGCGGTGGAGGCTGGATGAACAGGAGCCCGTGGATGAACAGTCGCAGGTGGAGGCTGGAGGAGGTTGACGGTGGATGAACAATAGCCTGTGGAGGCTGGAGGGAGTCGACGGTGGAGATGAACTCCTGTGGAGTCCCATTTTGCGGTACGCCACACCCCTCCCGATGAACAGGACCCCCATTTTGACCTTAGGAGGTTCGTTTCCTCCGTTTTGCAGTACGCCAGACCCCTCCTGATGAACAGGATCCCGTTTCGACCATGGCCGGTCGAACACAAGGCCGTTTCCTCCGTTCTGCGGTATGTCAGGCCTCGTTTCCATCAGCTGTTCCGTCCAAGCCGGTTGGCTCCCAGGTGTTGCGTTGCCTCCCGATGAACACGACGCATTCCGTTGCCTCCCCATGAACACGACGATGACGCAGTTTCTCCATTCCGACCCGGCCATGTACACGAGCCCTGGCCGTACGTATGCGCGAGTAGGCGTTCGAGACCGCGCCCGTATGTATGTACGTGGCCGTATTTTCTTTCTTGCACACTGGCCGCTGCATGTATGTGTACATGCTACGTGCGTGCCTCTACTACGACACGTGTGCGCCTCTACATCGACCAGTATGTACGTACACGTTCGCGACCAGAATGACAATGCTACGTACGCTTCGACAAGGTGGGTCCCGACTGTCAGGCACTTCCTTGCGTACGAAGATGTAGCTGGTGGGTCCCAACAGTCAGGGGGGCGAATCATTTTTTTGCCCGGACGCACTTCCTTGCGTGCGAAGAAGTAGCTGGTAGGTCCTAGTAGTCAGGGAAAACATTTTTTTTTCACGAAATATGGTTGCCCGTCCAGTGGGTCCCCGCTGTCAGTTGGAGGAATCATTATTTTCCACGTAATAAGGAGGCACTTCCTTGATGCGGCCGTGGACCTAGCTGTCAACCTCTCCACGTACAGTCCACATCCGATGGAAGCCATTCCTTGACCACGTTGACCACGCCACGCTGGGAGCACCAGGGCGGTGGATGATGGCGAGGCCTAGGAAGGGGACGACGCGGAGCTGGGGAAGACGCGGCAGTGGATGCCCACGCGTAGAGGGGTATGAGGGTTCACTGCTTTGACTGCAGTGTGGGGCTGCCATCACCGCAGAATAACAGGGGGTGTGGGTGAGTAGAGGGATGGCCTGGCCAGTGGTGGGAGTAGTAGGGGGCGGTGAGGCCTCCGCGGCATCACAGTCGGCCACGGGAGGAAGGAGCACGCGGCACGAAGGGCGCTGGTTTGGGCGGCAGGAGCAAGAAGACCAGAGGTTGAAGTAGCACTACGGCCGTTGGATGGACATAGTACGATCATTGGAGCTAGAATCGTTCATATTGACTAAGTTGACAAAGCCCTCCATCCCCGTCAACTTAGTAGGCCCACAAGTCAGCCTCCCACCAAGGTGGGTCCCAGCTAGCAGGGGGAGTATTCATTTTTTCTGCGTAATAAGGAGGCACTTCCGGTGGGTCCGAGCTGACAACGGGGAGAACGTTTTTTCATGAAATACAGTGGCCCGTACGGTGGGTCCCAGCATTCAGGGGGGAACCGTTCTTTTCACAAAATAGGGTGGCCCGTCCGGTGGGTCCCTGCTGTCAGGTGGAGGAATCATTATTTTCTACTTAATAAGGAGGCACTTCCTTGCTGCGGCCGTGGACCCAGCTGTCAGCCTCTCCACATACAGTCCACGTCTGATGGAAGCTGTTCCTTGACCACGTTGACCACGCCGCGCCGAGAGCACCAGGGCGGTGGACGACGGCGAGACCTAGGAAGGGGATGACACGGAGCTGGGGAAAACGCGATAGTGGATGCCCATGCGTAGAGGAGTATGAGGGTTCACTGGTTCACTATGGTGTGAGGCTGCCGTCGCCACAGAATAACAGGGTGGGGGTGAGTAGAGGGATGGCCTGGCCAGCGGTGGGAGTAGTAGGGGGCGATGAAGCCTCCGCCGCATCGCAGCCATCCACGGGAGGCAGGAGCACGAGGCACGACCGGCGCTGATTTGGGTGGCTGGAGCAAGAAGACCAGAGGTTGAAGAAGCACTACGGCCGTTGGATGGACATCGTACGGTCACTGGAGCTAGAATCGTGCATATTGACTAAGTTGACAAAGCCCTCCGTCCCCATCAACTTAGTAGGCCCACAAGTCAGCCTGCCACTATACTGGGTCCCAGCTAGCAGGGGGAGTATTCATTTTTTGCGTGTAATAATGTAACGCCCTCGATGCGGCTATATCTCCCACGTGTCGAAGCACGACTTAGAGGCATAACCGCATTGAAAGCAATGTCGCAAGTGAGGTAATCTTCACACAACCCATGTAATACATAAGGGAGAGAGATACATAGTTGGCTTACAATCGCCACTTCACACAATTACATGAATAAAGCATTACATCATCCAGATACAATCAAGGTCCGACTACGGAACCAAAATAAAAGAAGACTACCCCAAATGCGACAAGGTCCCCGATCGACCCCAACTGGGCTCCACTACTGATCAACTAGAACGAAACAACACAAAGGACAAGATCTTCAACAAGCTCCTCCTGAGCTGGGTTGCGTCATCTGCGCGGACTCATCGGCACCTGCAAACTGGTTTTGGAAGTATCTATGAGTCACGGAGACTCAGCAATCTCACACCCTCGCGATCAAGACTATTTAAGCTTATGGGTAAGGTAAAGATATGAGGTGGAGCTGCAGCAAGCGACTAGCATATATGGTGGCTAACATACGCAAAAGAGAGCGAGAAGAGAAGGCAAAGCGCGGTCGAGAAACTATGATCAATAGGTGATCCTGGACTACCTACGTCAAGCATTACTCCAACATCGTGTTCACTTCCCGGACTCCGCCGAAAAGAGACCATCACGGTTACACACGCGGTTGATGCATTTTAATTAAGGTCAACTTCAGGTTTTCTACAGCCGGACGTTAACAAATTCCCTTCTGCCCATAACCGCGGGCACGACTTTCGAAAGTTCAAATCCCTGTAGGGGTGTCCCAACTTAGCCCATCATAAGGTCTCACGGTCAATGAAGGATATTCCTTCTAGCGGGAAGACCCGATCAGGCTCGGAATCCCGGTTACAAGACATCCTCGACAATGGTAAAACAAGTCCAGCAAAACCACCCGATGCGTCGACATCCCGAGAGGAGCTGCACATATCTCATTCTCAGGGCAACACCGGATAAGCAATCCGTACAACTAAAACCAGCCCTCGAGTTTCCCCGAGGTGGCGCTGCAAGGGGCTCTAGTTTGGACCAACACTTAGACAAGCTATGGCCCGGGGGGGTTAAAATAAAGATGACCCTCGGGATGCCCGACTCCCAAGGCAAAAAGGCTAGATTGCGAATGGTAAAACCAAGGTTGGGCCTTGCTGGAGGAGTTTTATTCAAACCAAACTGTCAAGGGGTTCCCATTATACCCAACCGCGTAAGGAACGCAAAATCCGGGAACATAACACCGATATGACGGAAACTAGGGCGGCAAGAGTGGAACAAAACACCAGGCATAAGGCCGAGCCTTCCACCCTTTACCAAGTATATAGATGCATTAATAAAATAAGATATATTGTGATATCCCAACAAGTAAACATGTTCCAACAAGGAACAACATATCCATGTACCAACAAGGTACAAACTTCATCTTCACCTGCAACTAACAACGCTATAAGAGGGGCTGAGCAAAGCGGTAACATAGCCAAACAACGGTTTGCTAGGACAAGGTGGGTTAGAGGCTTGGCTTAACGAGATGGGTGGCATGATAAGCAAGTGGTAGGTATCGCAGAATGGGCATAGCAAAAGAGCGAGCATCTAGCAAGCAAAGATAGAAGTGATTTCGAGGGTATGGTCATCTTGCCTGAGATCCCGCAAGGAAGAAGAACGAGTCCATGAAGAAGACAAATGGACGTAGTCGAACGGATCCTCACAAACGCGACGTTATCGGAACTAACCCGAAGAAGCAACACCGGAAAGAAGAAAACAACATAGTAAACAACCACCACATAAGCATGGCATGATGCACAATCAAGTATGATGCATGTCCGGTTTAATGAAGCATGTCATGGCCATGTGCACAAGCAAATTCTACAAATTAAGTGGAGCTCAATATGCAACGAGTTGCATATTGACGGAACACCACATTAATTATTTAGTTCTCTCCCGGTTAGGTACCCAACAATATTAAATGTTGGTTAATATGGCAAGAGGTGAAGTATAACAAAACTATACCATCTAACAATTTAAATGAGGCCGAATATAACCAACAACAAATCTGGCAAATCCCCATATGCATTTATCAATTTGGTGCAACAACAATTTTAAACATAAAGTTGTTAACATGATGCGGATGGCATGTTCAAGTTTATGCAATTTTATTAAAAGTTGACAAGAGCATTAAGAAGCATTTGTCATCGTGGCGGAAACAAAAGGGGTGCCACATCAATGATAACGAAACGGTGCCACGGCAACGTTCCGGTTCTGGTAACTCGAGTGAGATACCGATGCAAAGGAGAAATGTGCGGATGCGTGCAAAAGATGGTGGGGCGTTCCGGATTCTGGGTGTCCCATGAGATGATGGTAACAAGACAAAAGAGGGGCAACGTGCATCGACAATTCGAACACGGTTTGAACATGAGCATCTCAAACATCGCAAGCATTCGATCACGGATGTCATCTCGATGGTTATACCTTCGAAGCGTGTGTAAACGAGACGGTTCTTGTTCGGTGCCAAGTAGAGAAAGTAGACGTTCTCGGGACATTCATAGTGGAAGTAGGGGTACATGACGACGGTAGAGGTACTCGTGATCTTGGTGGCTGTAGTCGTTCACGTTCTTAGTTGCACAATTTTCCGTAGATGTTCGGGATCACGACGAGGGACTTGACGTCCATGGAGGCTTCGAGGGTCGACGGTAGTTGTTCTCGTAACATCGCGGAAGTAGTCATACTCGGCGATAGTGGTACTTGGCGTTTCGTTCGGTACTCGTTCGAGCATCCAAGGTCTTCGGCGCTACGGTAGTCGAACTTGACGAAAAAGCGGGTCTCCTCGGGGACTTGATGCATCCGAATTCTCTGGGTTTGTAGTAGTACTTGACGGGGGTGGTGCTTGTCGATCCGGGTCTTGGTGACGGTAGTTGTACACGGGTCGTAGACGTTCTCGGGTCATGGGTAGAGGTACTTGGCGCATCGTCGTGTGTAGTCGTCCTCAGTGTCCTCGGGGCAATGACTATAGTCCTGGTACTTGGCGTCTCAGCGTGTAGTTGAACACGGAGTCGAGCAGAGGCCTTGACGATTCAACGGGTATGAAGCAACGAAAAACGCACAGGCCTCCCGTGTACTTGGCGCAATCCGAGACGATCTCGACGATCCAGCGAGGCAACGGTACAGGGCAGTCTTCGTCTTGGCAGGGTAGCGGTCCAAGCGAGCAGCAGCTCTCGAAACCCTGTGAGGAGCCGGCAACAGGCGACGGGATCCTCTGGATCCGGACGGGAACAGGACACCGGCGAGCGGGGTTCAGCGACGAACTCGATCGGCGGCGATGACGAGTCCTGGCGCGAGCGAGGGGCATGGTGACGATGCTGGCCCTCTCCTCCAGCGAAGCAAGACGACGATGAGCGGGGTTCAGCGATGTCGGGAGTCCTGCTGGCTTGGTGTCGCGATGAACGAACAAGGACGGCCAGGGGCGCGAGGCACTTGAGGGTGCGGGGGCGCGATGGAGCTCGGTGGGCGTGCTCCTCTGCGCGCGGACAAGGACGAAGGCGGGCGGCCGAGGGGGATCTCTTGTCCAAGGCGCAGGGGTGGAAACTCCGGCCTGGGCAGTCGGGGACGAGGCCGAGGCCAGGAAGGAGCGGCCGGCGGAGTTCCTGCACGGGACATGCGAGGCAGCAAGGAGGAGGCGTTCGGTGTCGGGCGGCGCGAGGAAGAGAGCGTGAGGAGGGAGAGATGGGGATCGGGCGCAGCCCTGTGCGTGTGTGCGTGTGGCGCTGCGGGAGGGGAAAGAACGGGGAGATCGAGCGTGGGGCTCTACTGGCGGCGCTAGGAGGAAACGAAGGGGGGAGAGAGGATCGGGGCTTGCTAGGTTAGGGTTAGTTAGACAAAGGCCGGTTGGGCCTTGGGCCACTGGTGGGACGGGGCTGCTGCAGGCCCAAATGGCCAGGCTGGCTAGGCTTCTCTCTTCCCTCTTAATTCTTCTCTTTACAAAAACAGAGAACAATAAGAGAAAGGAAAAGAGAAAAGAGAATGTTAGAGGAAGAATTTGAGCACGGGAATAAATTTCCCGGACTCGCATAAATGCGCATGTTCCAAGAAAAATGGAGTGGGCATTTTTGAAAGTTTAAATTCAAACTCATTTGATTTAAATTCAATTGGTTCGAATAGGAAGTGAGGTTTCGGAAGGTCCAAAAAATGTTCAGATTTTTTGTGGAGCTCCGGAAAATGACGAAAGAATTTATGGGCAAAGTTAAAGTCCAAGAGACGTGATGACTAAAGCATTGGGATTTTTCAAGTGTGTTATGGTGAATTGCAAATTAAAGAAATATTTAATATAGCTCCCTATTATCGGGTGGATATGTTTTAAAGAGTAATCACCATAGTGAATATCCCTCGATTTAAATGGACCAAAGATCCATGCAATTTATTTAGTTGAGTTAAGAAAAGAAATGACATGATGACATGATGACATGATGCAATGCACAAATAAATGGGCGGGCACAAATGAAACACACGGCGAAACCCGGAACACATGGAAGTCTTCTCGAGCATCGGTCTCGGGGCGTCACAACACTCCACCACTACGAGAGGATCTCATCCCGAGATCTAGGATGGCACCGGAGGGAAAAACGGAAGAGAAAGAGAAAATGTAAAACTAAGTAGTTTCTTTGACAAACGAGTGAAACCACGAACCTTGAGAGGTTGAACAAATAGAAAGAAAGAAAGCAACAAAGAAGAACAAAATTGAAAGCACTAACAAATTCGGGCAGCACTCCGGTTGAAAAGTGATAAGGAACTTGATTAGATGAAAAGAATTTGAGCAGAGGGCACAACACTCCGGTTAAAACGAGATAGAGAAGGAATAAGAATGATATAATTTGGACAGCACTCCGGTTGAGAAGGGGTGCAAAATTTGATAAGATGAGAGAGCTCAAAAGAAAACACGACACTCCGGTTGAATGGATCAGCAAAGAAAAAAAACACTATCATGACAAAACAAGAAGATGGGTAGAAGAGAGCAACATCACAATGCCTCTGTAACAAAAGAATAGAAGAAAGATAATTGAGATAGGAGAAAGGACAAGAAAATGCCAAATTTTGCCACAAAAGAGCTCGAAGAGGCATCTTTAGGGGAAGGGTCGAACGGAGTTGTTGGAACACCAACAATGAAAAGAATATGCTTGATATGGTCTTATGGAATACAACTCAAATTATGAGGTGACCACCTGCCACTCATGGTAAAAGAATTGGATTGATAAGAACAAGAAGACGAGGAACTTGTTCATCGGAAGGATAAAGAAGAACTTGGGTCATTTATAAGCACCATAATAGCAACAATCCTTAGGAAAAGCTTTAGGTGAAATATAACCCAAGATAACTCCAACGAAGAGGTTGATGGATTTAAAATATCTCATACTTGATAACTTGTGAATCATGAAACACGAAGGAAAATTATCAAGAATGATGTAAAACCACCTCCAATGATACGGTAGAACGAATTGCACTCCAGATTGCAAGATGAAGAATGCTTGAACTCCTCAGAAAAGAATCTTGAAGAACACTTCGAGAAGGAATTAAATCCTTTATGAAACATCATGTAGAACCTTCATGAAGAACTCCGTTAAACAAAAGAATTATCAAACATAAAGAAAGGGTAGTTGAGAACACAAGTTTGAACCTTGTAAAGATTTAGATAAATCTCCATGGTGATATAATTGCGAGAGCTTGGGACTCCGGGAAAGAAAAATGAATCAAGTGAAACCGAGAATTTGATGATCCTCCGGAATAAAGAATTAATCACTTGGATGAAGCAAGAATAAGAATTATGTTATGCGTATCCTTCACCAATTAAACTGATGACACTCAATGGATTTGGCACACTACTTATTCTCGTAGAAAGGATTAGGGTAGATATAGCGCCAACTTGGGAAAATATTGAACGAACCACCGGTAGGATAGAAATAAAGACTGAATCAATACAATAACAAAGGAATAGAAATCTTGAGCGAGCCACCGGTAAGAATTGAAAAAGAATGAAGAAAAGATAAATAAACACCGGGAAGAATTATGAAATGAATGAGGAAAATATAAAGAAACACCGGGAAGAATTAGAAAACGAATGAAGACGCTTGAGGGAATTTAGATACATGAGAACGTAGAGATCATGAACTGATTAGAGAATACTTGAGCGATGCACCGGTAAGATTTGGAGAATGAGGGCTGAAAACTGAGAATTAATAAATCTTCTAAAATGATGGGCTTCGGAGTAAGAAATGGAAAACAACTCATGAAATGCTCCGGATAGGTGAAAAGAATACTCACAATCAAAACAATTACGAGAGGATGGCCTTGAACTAGAACCACGAATCTTAAAGAGAATGGAGCAAGATTGAGCGAAAATTCTTCTTCGGTCTTCAAAATCTGAGAATTACGACGAGAAACACCACCATGAATTGTTGAGACACTCGGGAATGAAGAAGAATAGACAAGTTGAACCAATGATGAAAAGAATTTGACAGATCTTGGAGAAAACATTTGACTGATGAAAAACTTCATTCTTACGTCAAACTTCGAAATGGATTTGAGAATAACTCCGGTAGAAATTGGAAGAGTCAGGTAAGATCCTGGGAAAAGACCTGTGGGTTAGGGCCCACTCAAAAGAAACACCGTTGAACGATTGCTTGAAGAGGATATAGTACCGGTTGAGTTAAATAGCTTGTAAGATATAGCATCCTCAAAAGAGCTTGAACGGAAGGAGAGTGGAAACACGAATCTTCGAGATATCTTGAGCACTCCGGAACAATAGGATAGCGAGAGGTGAACGATTAAGAATTGCACCGGCATGAAAAAACATTGAAAACGAGGAAAGGGATATGATCAACAACAAAACTTGAATGGAATCCACCGGAGAAGAAAACGAGTGAAGAGTGACGAACTAGTAGAACATCTTCATGGAAACCACCGGGTAAGAATATTGACGGAAAAGAATGGAGAGACTTCTCATGAATAAAAGGATACTTGATTAAGACATATGAGTCCTTGAAGAAAAAGGGTGGGTGGGCGGGAAAACAAAGGCAACTTGGGGACGGATGAAACAAACACCGTTGAGAAGAACTGATAATTGATCTTGTGAATGTTGAAATGATCAGATCCACTTGAAGAGAAAACACGCCGGTTGAAAAGGGTTGACATGACAATCTCGATGACCGAGAAGGATTAGTGTTCACATCGAGGTATGAGAATACCGCTTAAGAAAAGGTATGGAATCAACATTTGACTTCGAAGCAACTCGAATACCACAACTCCAAAACAAAACAAAGGATTGGCTTGCAAAATAAGCCGGAACAAACATATGATAGAGATTTCGTCCGAAGTTTTCGTGGTGGGGCCTACACAGGCTCGATCATACAGCACCATCATGTACAAGGCAGTGCACATGACATACGAAGCGTCCCCGAGTCGGCATAGCCAAGGACTCTTTAAGACACAACGAGACCACTATAAAACCAACCGTGAATAGTTGGACCACTAGAAGTCGAACCCCAATTTCATATCATACATCTATCGGAAAGATATCCTAAGAGCTACTTGAATTCCCACTTATAAACTCCTGAAATTTTCCCGGTTATGCAATTAGGTGTTGGGGATACAGGGGAAGCATAATATCTCACCCAAACTAGCAAATCCTACATCCAGCTGTATCCATCCTTCAACACATAACCAAGAAACCTTCGGAAATCAGCTACCTCAACCTTTGAAAAGCATCCGTTATATGAGTTATGGCAATACTCCCGAACTCCCGCCCCAGTACTGGGTGGCATCGAGGTTATCTCACCAACAACTGCATAAAAGAGATTTTCGATGTCGGCGAACTAAACTCAGGTATTCCAGAACTGCAACGATAAAATTATGACGACAACACCTCGGAGCTCAACTCCCCGAGACACTTCCACAAAACCCCTGACAGGAGGCACCAAGACAATGTTCTCATCACAAAACCATCGGAACGATTCCAAGATACCCGCGTGATCCTAATTTTTTTTAGTGAAATTTGAGAAGAGAAGAGACAAAACTCTACGTCAGGATGCCTTACCAGAGCGATGAAGGGACTGGGGAGTAAAAAGAATTCCTAAACTCTCCGATATATAATTCCTAAATGACTCAAAACATTTTTCTAGACTCAACTCGGCTGCTAAAGACGATCCAGCAATGGGGCTCCTAAGGTCGGGGAAGGCTCTGATTACCAACTTGTAACGCCCTCTATGCGGCTATATCTCCCACGTGTCGAAGCACGACTTAGAGGCATAACCGCATTGAAAGCAATATCGCAAGTGAGGTAATCTTCACACAACCCATGTAATACATAAGGGAAAGAGATACATAGTTGGCTTACAATCGCCACTTCACACAATTACATGAATAAAGCATTACATCATCCAGATACAATCAAGGTCCGACTACGGAACCAAAATAAAAGAAGACTACCCCAAATGCGACAAGGTCCCTGATCGACCCCAACTGGGCTCCACTACTGATCAACTAGAATGAAACAACACAAAGGACAAGATCTTCAACAAGCTCCTCCTGAGCTGGGTTGCGTCATCTGCGCGGACTCATCGGCACCTGCAAACTGGTTTTGGAAGTATCTGTGAGTCACGGAGACTCAGCAATCTCACACCCTTGCGATCAAGACTATTTAAGCTTATGGGTAAGGTAAATATATGAGGTGGAGTTGCAGCAAGCGACTAGCATATATGGTGGCTAACATACGCAAAAGAGAGCGAGAAGAGAAGGCAAAGCGCGGTCGAGAAACTATGATCAAGAAGTGATCCTGGACTACCTACGTCAAGCGTTACTCCAACACCGTGTTCACTTCCCGGACTCCGCCGAAAAGAGACCATCACGGTTACACACGTGGTTGATGCATTTTAATTAAGGTCAACTTCAGGTTTTCTACAACTGGACGTTAACAAATTCCCATCTGCCCATAACCGCGGGCAAGGCTTTCAAAAGTTCAAATCCCTACAGGGGTGTCCCAACTTAGCCCATCACAAGCTCTCACGGTCAACGAAGGATATTCCTTCTAGCGGGAAGACCCGATCAGGCTCGGAATCCCAGTTACAAGACATCCTCGACAATGGTAAAACAAGTCCAGCAAAACCACCCGATGCGCCGACATCTCGAGAGGAGCTGCACATATCTCGTTCTCAGGGCAACACCGGATAAGCAATCCGTACAACTAAAACCAGCCCTCGAGTTTCCCCGAGGTGGCGCTGCAAGGGGCTCTAGTTTGGACCAACTCTTAGACAAGCACTGGCCCGGGGGGGGGTTAAAATAAAGATGACCCTCGGGATGCGCGACTCCCAAGGGAAAAAGGCTAGGTGGCGAATGGTAAAACCAAGGTTGGGCCTTGCTGGAGGAGTTTTATTCAAAGCGAACTGTCAAGGGGTTCCCATTATACCCAACCGCATAAGGAACGCAAAATCCGGGAACATAACACCGATATGACGGAAACTAAGGCGGCAAGAGTGGAACAAAACTCCAGGCATAAGGCCGAGCCTTCCACCCTTTACCAAGTATATAGATGCATTAATAAAATAAGATATATTGTGATATCCCAACAAGTAAACATGTTCCAACAAGGAACAACATATCCATGTACCAACAAGGTGCAAACTTCATCTTCACCTGCAACTAACAACGCTATAAGAGGGGCTGAGCAAAGCGGTAACATAGCCAAACAACGGTTTGCTAGGACAAGGTGGGTTAGAGGCTTGGCTTAACGACATGGGTGGCATGATAAGCAAGTGGTAGGTATCGCATCATAGGCATAGCAAAAGAGCGAGCATCTAGCAAGCGAAGATAGAAGTGATTTCGAGGGTATGGTCATATTGCCTGAGATCCCGCAAGGAAGAAGAACGAGTCCATGAAGAAGACAAACAGACATAGTCGAACGGATCCTCACAAACGCGACGTTATCGGAACTAACCCGAAGAAGCAACACCGGAAAGAAGCAAACAACATAGTAAACAACCACCACATAAGCATGGCATGATGCACAATCAAGTATGATGCATGTCCGGTTTAATGAAGCATGGCATGGCAAAGTGCACAAGCTAATTCTACAAATTAAGTGGAGCTCAATATGCAACGAGTTGCATATTGACGGAACACCACATTAATTATTTAGTTCTCTCCCGGTTAGGTACCCAACAATATTAAATGTTGGTTAATATGGCAAGAGGTGAAGTATAACAAAACTATACCATCTAACAATTTAAATGAGGCCGAATATAACCAACAACAAATCCGGTAAATCCCCATATGCATTTATCAATTTGGTGCAACAACAATTTTAAACATAAAGTTGTTAACATGATGCGGATGGCATGTTCAAGTTTATGCAATTTTATTAAAAGTTGACAAGAGCATTAAGAAGCATTTGTCATCATGGCGGAAACAAAAGGGCTGTCACAGCAACGATAACAAAACGGTGCCACGGCAATGTTCCGTTTCCGGTAACTCGAGTGAGATACCGATGCAAAGGAGAAATGTGCGGATGCGTGCAAAAGATGGTGGGGAGCTCCCGGATTCCGGGTGTCCCATGAGACGATGGTAACAAGGCAAAATAGGGGCAATGGGCATCGACAATTCGAACACGGTTCGAACATGAGCATCTCAAACGTCGCAAGCATTCGATCACGGATGTCATCTCGATGGTTATACCTTTGAAGCGTGTGTAAACGAGACGGTTCTTGTTCGGTGCCAAGTAGAGGAAGTAGACGTTCTCGGGACATTCATAGTGGAAGTAGGGCTACATGACGACGGTAGAGGTACTCGTGATCTTGGCGGCGGTAGTCGTTCATGTTCTTAGTTGCACAATTTTCCGTAGATGTTCGGGATCACGATGAGGGACTTGATGTCCATGGAGGCTTCGAGGGCCGACGGTAGTTGTTCTCGTAACATCGCGGAAGTAGTAATACTCGGCGATAGTGGTACTTGGCGTTTCGTTCAGTACTCGTTCGAGCATCCAAGGTCTTCGGTGCTACGGTAGTCGAACTTGATGAAAAAGCGGGTCTCCTCGGGGACTTGATGCATCCGAATTCTCTGGGTTTGTAGTAGTACATGATGGGGGTGGTGCTTGTCGATCCGAGTCTTGGCGACGGTAGTTGTACACGGGTCGTAGACGTTCTCGGGTCATGGGTAGAGGTACTTGGCGCATCGTCGTGTGTAGTCGTACTCGGTGTCCTCGGGGCAACGACTATAGTCGTGGTACTTGGCGTCTCACCGTGTAGTTGAACACGGAGTCGAGCAGAGGCCTTGACGATTCAACGGGTATGAAGCAACGAAAAACGCACAGGCCTCCCGTGTACTTGGCGCAATCCGAGACGATCTCGACGATCCAACGAGGCAACGGTACAGGGCAGTCTTCGTCTTTGCAGGGCAGCGGTCCAAGCGAGCAGCAGCTCTCGAAACCCTGTGAGGAGCCGGCAACAGGCGACGGGATCCTCTGGATCCGGACGGGAACGGGACACCGGAGAGCGGGGTTCAGCGAGGAACTCGATCGGCGGCGATGACGAGTCCTGGCGCGAGCGAGGGGCATGGGGACGACGCTGGCCCTCTCCTCTAGCGAAGCAAGAGGACGATGAGCGGGGTTCAGCGATGCCGGGAGTCCTGCTGGCTTGGTGTCGCCATGAACGAACAAGGACGGCCAGGGGCGTGAGGCACTTGAGGGTGCGGGGGCGCGATGGAGCTCGGTGGGCGTGCTCCTCTGCGCACGGACAAGGACGAAGGCGGGCGGACGAGGGGGACCTCCTGTCCAAGGCGCAGGGGTGGAAACTCCGGCCTGGGCAGTCGGGGATGAGGCCGAGGCCGGGAAGGAGCGGCCGGCGGAGTTCCTGCACGGGACATGCGAGGCAGCAAGGAGGAGGCGTTCGGTGTCGGGCGGCGCGAGGAAGAGAGTGTGAGGAGGAAGAGATGGGGATCGGGCGCAGCCCCATGCGTGTGTGCGTGTGTCGCTGCGAGAGGGGAAAGAACGGGGAGATCGAGCGTGGGGCTCTCCTGGCGGCTCTAGGAGGAAACGAAGGGGGGAGAGAGGATCGGGGCTCGCTAGGTTAGGGTTAGTTAGACAGAGGCCAGCTGGGCCTTGGGCCACTGGTGGGACGGGGCTGCTGCAGGCCCAAATGGCCAGGCTGGCTAGGCTTCTCTCTTCCCTCTTAATTCTTCTCTTTACAAAAACAGAGAACAATAAGAGAAAGGAAAAGAGAAAAGAGAATGTTAGAGGAAGAATTTGAGCACGGGAATAAATTTCCCGGACTCGCATAAATGCGCATGTTCCAAGAAAAATGGAGTGGCTATTTTTGAAAGTTTAAATTCAAACTCATTTTATTTAAATTCAAATGGTTCGAATAGGAAGTGAGGGTTAGGAAGGTCCAAAAATGTTCAGATTTTTGGTGGAGCTCCGGAAAATGACAAAAGAATTTATGGGCAAAGTTAAAGGCCAAGAGACGTGATGACTAAAGCATTGGGATTTTTCAAGTGTGTTATGGTGAATTGCAAATTAAAGAAATATTTAATATAGCTCCCTATTATCGGGTGGATATGTTTTAAAGAGTAATCACCATAGTGAATATCCCTCGATTTAAATGGACCGAAGATCCATGCAATTTATTTAGTCGAGTTAAGAAAAGAAATGACATGATGACATGATGCAATGCACAAATAAAAGGGCGGGCACAAATGAAACACACGGCGAAACCCGGAACACATGGAAGTCTTCTCGAGCATCGGTCTTGGGGCGTCACAAATAAGGAGGCACTTCCTTGCGTGCGAAGATATAGCTGGCGTGTCCGAGATGTCAGCGGCGGTAACATTTTTTTCGTGAAATACAGAGGCCCTTTCAGTGGGTCCTAGATGTCAGGTGGAGGAATCATAATTTTGCGCGTAATAAGGAGGCATTTCCTTGCGTGCGGCCGTGGACCCAGCTGTCAGCCTCTCCATGTACAGTCCACTTTAGATGCATGTCGGTCGTTGACCACGTTGACCAGGCCGAGCCGAGAGCACCAAGGCGGTGGACAACGATGAGGCCTAGGAAGGGAACGACACGGAGCTAGGGAAGACTCGATAGTAGTTTCCCACGCGGAGGGGAGTACGACTGTACGAGGGTTTACTGGTTTGTCTGCCATCGCCGGAGAATAACAACATGTGTGGCTGAGTAGAGGGATGGCTAGGCTAACGATGGGAGTACGGTGGGGCGGTGAGGCCTGCGCGGCAGCACAGCCGGCCGCGGGGAGGAGGGAGCAAGCAGTCCCACCGGCGCTTGTTTGAGCGGCTAGAGCAGGAAGAGCAGAGATTGAAGAAGCACGACGCCCGTTGGATGGACATCCAACAGTCACTGCTTGTGCGTCAACCTTTTTTAGGAAAGCCTCAAATCTATGGAAAACAACATACAGCTCATCTGCCATTATTTCTAATAATTTACAGCCCATTTACTGATTCTTAAGGTTTTTTTGGAGCCCATATTCTTTTTCTTAGCATTACAGCCCATATTGTGACCACGGTTAAAAAATTATATGAAATTTTGCATATTTCGGTGCGGTCTGAACTGTTTGTAATCCCGAAATTTCGAGTCACATTCAAACTGATTTTAAAAATAAATGTATATCAATATAAAATCCAACAAATTGTCCACACATAAAAATCAATGCAATTTAAAATCTCGAAATGAAAAAAAGAAATTTGAAACAAATTGCTGGTTTGATGTGTTTTAAAAATGTACAACCCATTTCTCATTACTAATAGGCCATTTTCTCGGCCAGCCGAATGAAGCTCTCCTCATCTTGAAAGATTTCCAGCCCAACAGGCGTGACAAAGCGACTTACTTGGCAAATCACAAAAAAACTGGGATGTGGCCGTGGAACCAGCTGTCAGCCTCTCCACGTACAGTACTCTTCCAATGGAAGTCAGACGTTGACCACATTGACCACGCCACACCGAGAGCACCAAGGTAGTGGACGACGGCGAGGCCTAGGAAGGGGACGACACGGAGCCCGGGAAGACGCGGCAGTGGATGCCCACGCGGAGAGGAGTACGAGGGCTCACCGGTTCGGCTACGGTGTGAGGCTGCCATCGCTGCAGAATAACAGGGGGTGTGGGTGAGTGGAGGGATGGCCTGGCCAGCGGTGGGAGTAGTATGGGGGCAGTGAGGCCTCTGCGGCAGCACAGCCGGCCACGGGAGGCAGGAGCAGGCGGCACGACCGGCGCTGCTTTGGGCGGCTGGAGCAAGAAGACGAGAGGTTGAAGAAGCACTATGGTCGTTGGATGGACATCGTACAGTCAGTGGAGCTAGAATCATTCATATTGACTAAGTTGACAAAGCCCTCCGTCCCCGTCAACTTAGTAGGCCCACAAGTCAGCCGCCCACTATGGTGGGTCCCAGCTTGCAGGGGGGTCTTCGTTTTTTGTGCGTAATAAGGAGGCACATCCTTGCGTGCGAAGATATAGCTGGTGGGTTCGAGCTGTCAACGGCGGTAACATTTTTTTGCGAAATACAGAGGCCCTTTCAGTGGGTCCCAGATGTCAGGTGGAGGAATAATTATTTTGCGTGTAATAAGGAGGCATTTCCTTGCGTGCGGCCGTGGACCCACCTGTCAGCCTCTTCACGCACAGTCCAGTTCAGATGCATGTCGGTCATTGACCACGTTGACCTGGCCGCGCCGAGAGCACCAGGACGGTGGACGACGGCGAGGCCTAGGAAGGGAACAACACAGAGCCAGGGAAGACTCGACAGTTGTTTCCCATGCGGAGGAGTACGACGGTTTACTGGTTCGTCTGCCGTCCGAGGAGAATAACATCAGGTGTGGGTGAGTAGAGGGATGGCTAGGCCAGCGATGGGAGTATGGTGGGGCGGTGAGGCCTGCACGGAAGCATAGCCGGCCACAGGAGGAGGGAGCAGGCAGTCCCACCGGTGCTTGTTTGAGCAGCTGGAGCAGGAAGAGCAGAGATTGAAGAAGCATGACAGCCGTTGGATGGACATCCAACATTCACTGCTCTTGTATGCATTATTTCTAATAATATACATCCCATTTGCTAATTCTTAATAATTTTTCGGAGCCCATCTTCTTTTTGTTAGCATTACACTCCATATTGTGGCCACAGTTAAAAAGTATACGAAATTTTGCATATTTCGGTGCGGTCAACTGTTTTTAATCCCAAAATATCGATTCACATTCAAACTATTTTGGAAAATAATTTATATAAATATAAAATCCAAATAATTGTCCATGCATAAAAATTAATGGAATTTAAAATCTTGTAATGAAAAAAATTGAAACTAATTCCCGGTTTGATGTGTTTTAAAATGTACAACCCATTTTTTGGCAAACCGAATGAAACTCTCCTCGTCTTGAAGGATTTGCAGCCGAGCAGGGCTGATAAAGCAAGTAGGCCTCGTTTGGGTATTTCTTAAAAAAATAGAACTGGGCTAGCCATTTTCGGCAAGAAAAAAACACAACTGGGCTCATGATGTGGTAAACATAAATAAAACCGTGGGTAGACGGGCCACAGCCCCCGCACAGCCCCGTTGTTACCCTGGTCCGTTGCTAAAACTAGTATAAATAACAACTGCTTGTTCCTCAACAAAAAAAACTGCGCGACCTGCTAGGTCCCTGGTGTCAGCCGTTCATAGTGTAATTCTCTCGTTTATTGACTACGTTGACAATGGCGTGAGCCCCAGATGTCCAACCATTAAGAGGAACCATATTTTTGGGCTTATAATATAGAGGCACTTGCTTGCGTACTGCCATGACGCTGGTGGGTCCCTACTGTCATCCTCTCCATGTATAGTCATCTCCTTGTTCCTCTCGGTTGTTGACGATGTTGACAACGCAAGAGGGCGGCGCATCGCGCACGGCGAGCGAACCAAGGCCGCAAGGCGGTGGACAACGGCGAGGCCTCGGATGGAACGAACAGGAGCCGTGGAAGATGCGCCGGTCCAGTCGCAGGCGGAGGGGAGTACAAGGGTTGATTGGTTTGGGTGTAGGTGCGTGTTGGGGATGATGTCGCCTGAGAATAACATGACATGTGGGGGAATAGAGGGAGCGACTGGCCAACGTTGGAGGGTACGTACGGTAGGACGGTCGAGGCGCAACCAACCATGGCAGGCGGGAGCAGGCGGAGCCGATGGGGTGGTTTGGTTTGGGTGGCTAGAGGAAGAAGAAGAAAAGAGATAGAAGATACATGACAGATGTTGGATGTCAATCCAACGGCTGGTAGGCAGAATCGTTTGTTGACTGGCTAGTAAGTCGACACCACCTTGGATAGGCTATTTCCTCGCGGGTCCCAAATGTCAGAATCTAAATCTGTCACGGTCATGCAGCCATTCCTATGAACATCTAACTCCAGCACTGTTTTTGGCAGTCACAGTCAAATGGATCAGTCAGGTCCATAGAATGAACATCCCGGGTCGTAAAATTTACTAGATTATGACCACAATATGTTGTAAATAGAAGCCCGGCATGTTCAGAAGCTCTGTTGCCCACCTGAAACTCCTTTTTTTTTTCTTCCACACACCCATCCATCAAAACCATGCTGCTGATAAACTTAAGCCTGATGGACAATAGTAACCTCGCATTCAGCAGGAAGAATGTGATAAATCTAGTGTTTGCACGGTTGGCTACATATCGTTCTAGCGTTATTGTCTTCAATCGAATCTCATGAGAAGTGAGAAAATCCCGATGCTTACAAATCCACTGATTGGTTATAACTTTCTTACCCTGTCATGTTGCCTAAATAGACATGAAGATTGAAAACAGTTAAGGTCTGAAAAAAGAGTGTCAAAAGAGCAACAACTGAACGGTTAATTATAGTACACTATATGCGGGCTTCCAATGTGCGTGAAATTATCACCTTTATATACAACTTCTCCAGACATGGAAAGCATTGCAGCAAGCCAATAATCTTGTTTAGATCAAAACTATTCATTTGGATATATAAGATCTTGACAGAATCCAGGACCATTGATAGGCCATCCATGGAGAAACTCTTCATTGATCATAGAACATAATATTAGTACAAAATGTGTACTCCAAGATGACATATAACTTATGCGCAGAAATTTAAAATGCAGCTTTTGGTTACAAGTGTAGATGATAATGTAAAGTACCTACAGAACTGTGGATCCAAACACCATATTGAAATGAGCACAGAGATCATGTATTACACCCAAGGTCTCCAGTTTAGGCACAGAGAGGACGGTTATTTGCAACGGTGAATAACTAGAATCAAGGATCAACCTTTGAAGTGAAGGGGCATCTTGGATGATGAGCTGCCTTTCGTCAAAAGAAATTCCAATTCTTACAAGGTTAGGCGACTTTATTTGGAGACAACCGATTCTAACTTTGAAAACAAGCACCAAGCACTCCAGGGCAGGGCAACTGGAGTGGATTATGCTATGCAATGAGGCCTCCGATAAACGAACCCGCACAAGTGAAAGTTTCTTAAGAAATGGGAGTCGAAGGTTTAGTACCAGATTGTCTGGTAGGTCGCATAACACAAAGGTGGCGGTGTGGAGAGAGGAGGAAAACCACGAGATGGACATCAGTGCTGAGGGCACAGGTAGATGTCGTTCGGTATCTGGTAGGTGATTTCTAGGGGAATAGTAGAATTCAAGCAGCTGTAGTTCTATGAATTCAGGGGATTTCAGCCAGGCGTCCACCGTGCAGGGCATGGTATGCTTGCTTAGGTAGCATGACGGGATGCAGAGGCTTTGAACGGAGCCCTGGTGGGAGGAGATGATGGCTCTGGGGATTTTAAAACCGTTGAAGAGAGATAGCTGACGATAGTCGAGATTAAGGGGCACGGCGCACCATAGAGGGCGCCACCGAACTGAGAGGACTTGGGTGCGGCAGCAATCCTTGGTGGGGATAAGCGAGATGATCTCCCCAAGGACGGCGTCCGGGAGATCACCGATGCGGTCCACCCAAGAATTTATGGGTTCCTGGGATCCGGTCGGGGCGGGGGCGCCGCTTCTCCCCGTGCTGCCGGGTGCGGGATCTACAACAGGCGTCGCCACTGGCGGGAGCCTCATCTTCTTGGCGCTGGGGTCAGCCGACTCCATTTTCCTCGAGGGCGTCGCGTTCACGGATTTGAGCAGAGTAACGAATGACGAGCCTAGTTGTAGTGCGAGTGAAGAAGAAGGGGAGCTGGGGTTTTTCTATAGTAGTGAGGAAGAAGGGGAGCTGGGGTTTTCTGTAGGAGTGAGGTGAGGAATTTTGGGGTACGAGTGGAGTGAGCTAATGTGTGGTGGGTGGGAGTGAGGAGGAAGAAGAACACCCAGGTTTTTTTGGGGGGCGGTGTGCTGGGTGTGGGTAGCGCCTCTCATTCAGTAAATATATGGACTTTTGAATTGATTTTACTATTTACTAGGGTGGATGGGCTGTTTTGTCTTGGGCCCAGAGAAACAATTACTACTAGTAAAGTGGAGACACTCTACAGCTACCTAGAAAAACAATTACTACTAGTACAACGGATACAATACCTCTTCTGGCTCCTCCTAGGTCATCGAAACGTCTCCCTCTACTGAATGCCGTTATACTTTTGCTCACTGACATGCGGGCCATGCAGTGCGCGGGCCCAAATGCCATCAATGAAATTAGAAGGCAGTATGCAGGCAGAGAGTCACCTCGGTCATAGCGCGGCAGTCTAAGTTTGACGGACGAAGCAACCATCATTTCACTCTTCGCTGAATCCCCTTCTCCCTCACCGTCTTCAAGAAAGGCAACACTCGCATCTGCCACTGTTCTTCTCTCCCAACGAAGGGAAGGCAAGCGGATCCGTGATGTTGGTATATTTTCGTTCAAAGAAAAAAAAAGAACTTCTACAAAGCAGTAACCGATCCTCACTCGCTTTTTTGTTTCATTGTCATTGCGATTGTGTTTTCCTTTCAGTGGTCTCCTAGTATTCGTCAGTTTCATGATGGACCAAGGAGAATCAGGCAAAGATCTGCCGATATTGGAGCAGACGCGGGAGGCTGATCCCCATGAGACAGAGAGCTCCAAGAAGATGGAGGCAGCCACCGAGCCGACCCCAGATACGCTCACGACCACTACTGAGATGGTCAATGCCCCGTTTGAGGCTACAACCATCAAGGCACTCCCGGAGCAGTTTTCCCCCTTCGAGGATGTGCCCCCCCCCCCGCCGAGCTGCCCAAGGTGATTTTCTTCTTTGCCGATCTCGATTGTGGTTTTTCATAATGCAAAATTTTATTAGCTTCAATGCCATGCTATACATAGTGGTTTAAATAACTTGAGTTTCTTATACTGGAAAGTAATTCAGAATTTGTTTCCGTTTCAATTAGAGCCCTGATGCAGACAAGGATTGTGTGGTTATACATGTCACTCGCTATGAGGAGGATGACCTGAATATACGCACTGGGAAAACATAGTTTTAGGCTGTTGGATCCTGGAAGCCATTTGCGCTTATACCGATGAAGAGTTGTATTCCAGCCTCACTGTTGTCAGGCGTGTTGTCTAGGGTGTACTAAAGCACAAGAAGTTCAAAGCTACTCCTTCGTTTGTGAGGCATATTGTTCTTGTCAAGCTTACGCAGGAAGATGACGTGGCATGCCCCCACAAACAAGTTTATAAGTGGCAAGGCCACAAGGTTGTCTTCATGAAGGTTCACAGGATTGAGCTGCTGCCGGACGTCCTCGATGATGTTCATGGCAAGGTCCGTCTTGTGTCCATCCCAAATTAGATTGAGGCATGAAATAGTTGCCCCAGCTAGTGTTTAATAGTAGTTTGGATTGTGTCTAATTATCCAAACCTTGCCTGTTATCGAGCCCTCTGGGGCTAGTACTCTGTTTGAATCCGTCTACGGGAACTGCTGCTCCTTTTGTGTGCCCGTGAATCATGTGAGAACCATCGTAATTGTTGCCGAAACAGATGCGTCCTCACTAGTTTTTTCATGAATATGGCATGGTAAGACATAAGTTGTCACGGTTTGTCATACGAGCAGTGTGTGTTTTGATGAAATAGAGTACTCGTTCGAGAACTGTGCGCCGACGTATACATAAGTACTTGTAAACACTGTTCGTGCTACCCCACTTGTAAGCAGTTGTGCAAAACACGGCACATTGGCTCAGCTCGCTTCAACACTAGGCTATCAACTAGCTAACAATCAACAATCTGCTGTCTGACATATAAGCAACTATGTATCTTGTTACAGTGGTTCATGCAGTTAACTGAGGCCACAATGTAAATTCCAAACGTTCACACGCTAGTCCAGCGTTCATGTGGAACACTCACATTAAACTCGGCTTCATAAAAAACTTGAAAAGCATAAGTTAAGCAAGTTTATACATCTCAATGATTCATAGAACATAACAAACATATACTAGTTCACAACAAAAGACAAAGTTGTGAGAAGGTTTACAAATCAGGAAAAAACAAGCAAGGCTTCTGTGAGCTAAGGGCCTCCCGGCAGGCTTAAATTTCCTGGAGTTCACTCTGGTTTTTTCTTGTTGCCACCATCCAGGGTTAGGTTCCCTCATTCCAGAATAACCAATTATAATTGTGTTCTCAGCTGGAATGCTGAACTGAACCATGTAGTGTACTGACTAGGTGAAATTCTTGTGCATTCCACTAAATTTAAGCACCGCTATTTGCAGAATAAGCAGACCACAATGCCTCTTGTCCATGCACCTGTCCAAAAAACCGCCGTGCAGTCGTGCCAGCTAGTCCTCGGTCCATGGATGAACTGGTAGAAAGTGCATTCCGGACTAGGATGCAGTTGTTTTCGCTTGTCCCTACACTTCAATCAGGAAGTAAAACGTATGAATCAACTTCTTTTATATTGCGTTGGTCATTCTACCTAGTAACTACCAATGTAGGAATACCTGGAAGACAGGTGGTTAGATGACGACAACGAGGGATAGCCATCTCATTTTGCGCAGTTCTACTAAAACTGAGGTGTGTGCTTTTGATTGCGCGGATAGAAAGATAAGGAGACAGACATCCCGAAACGATATGGAGACAGACATCCCTGTTTGCGCAAATACAAATTACGGTTATTTAAACAGTGACGGATATTTGCAGTGGCGTATGATTAACAACATCATCTATTGTGTTATAATTGGCACTAGATTGACAGTATGAAAGTGTCCTTAACTAAGTAGCATCACATCACATCAACACTGCCACTAGATTAACATGTAGAACAATAGCATTAGTATTACTGTCATGAGAGTAGCACATGGTCAGTAAATGTGCAATCAAATTTGTGCAGTTCCACTGGGATGAAGCAATGTTAGCGGTGTGAGATTTAAGTGTAACTGCAAAAACACAATTCACGGGAAATAAAGCAAGACAGAAGCACTTCATAAAATGGTGGTGGCATTGCTTCAATTTATCGATGGCACTAGACCATTACTTATAGTGACATTAGGTGGCATTGCTTAATGCTTCATGTGATTCTACATTAACGGTAGCGATATGGGCGTAGGGATAGCAGGGGCATAAAGTGGTGAGACAGATGTGGTTGCCGAGAGTGGCAAACACTAAGGCAGCTTGTCTGCATTTGTCCCATTTTTTATCTCCTGGGCGACATTTTCCTATGTGAGCACAGGAAATCTAGACCCGCTCATTCTCATTTGCGTTGTCCCCCAACACCCGTCACTTTCTTTCCTTTTTCAACCAAGAGATAGGTCCACTTCCCCCCACCCTTCGCCATCCACCATGCTTTCTTCGTCTTTTCAACCAAGAGACCGGTTGGGTAGCCAATATCTACTACTTTCCCCCGTTTCCTCTTAGAACCAAGTCCTAGATTCATGCTACAACTTTCCCACTTTCTTCCATGTTTGAACCAACTCTTAGAGTCGACTCAATGAACTAGGTTTACCTCTAATAATGGTAAAAGTCTAGGTGGCTTTGGAACAACGGACGGAAGTAGAAGAAGATCCACACGAAGCTAAGTGGGGAGCTGGGGTAGTAGAGCATGGCAGGTTTCAAAGGAATATATACCTGAGGGTCGTCGGCATGTGGAAAAGACGGCGTCGGCAGGCCGCATCTTGGCCACAATACCACAGGGAGGAAGAAGGGGTCTAAGGCCCTCCCGAGCTGGTGCTCTCTCGGGGAGAATGGCACGGCCGCTAATCGGGACGCGCGGACAGCCGTTGGTCTCCTCCCTCACCGCCGACGACAACGTGAACGATGCACCTACACCCTGCCCCGGTCGAGGTTGTCCGGCCGGATTTGTGACCAGCCGTGAGCTGAGAGAGTGTGTGGCCACCTATGTCTTGCTTAGATCTGGAGAGCATGAGAGAGTGAACAAGAGGAACCCTAGTAAAGCAAGCGCTAAGGCTCCTGCTTATATATATAGTGGAGTGATTTTGTTGTACCAGCTTCAAAAAATGCGCTCCTACGTGTACCCGCGAGTGGGTGTGAGATAACTAGTGCGTGCGTGCACCGCTTCTCTTCGTGAGAGTACAATATACTATGCCCAAAGAACGTTCGCGACAGGAGTAATAGTATAAGTGTGTGACATGTGAGCTAAAATAAAATGTGTGCAACGTCTTTTGTTTTTTAGAAGTTCTGAGGGTAGGGTGTGAAGAGCACATATGTGTGTGACGGTGGGTGCGAGAGGACTCGGAAGAGTCGTGACTCGTGAGGGTGCGTGTGCGTGAGAGAGAGGGGAGCACGTATCAATGCAATGCATGTGTCCGTAAATCATTATCTGACAAACGTTCGCCACAAGCCTTTTCCTGATGAACGCCATAAGAACCGTTATATCGGCATCCGGCAGTGTCAGTTTTGCCATGTCATTTAACAAAACAGCCACTGCTCCTACACACAAATCTTCCACATGAGTGGTAGCAACTGCCGTATGCTCCCTCCGTTCCAAAATGCAGTGCATATAGCTTTATTGAAAATTCGAACCTCGCAAACTTTTTACCGAGTTTTTGTGTACCAAATTGCACATGTAGAATACCCTTTATATATCATTTCATTCATCTTCGATAGGTAACTATAAAGATGGGGGAGGAGTCTACAAAGAAAGACCATCGTATCACCTGCAGCAATTTCAACCATCCTTTGGTGTGGAGGAATATCATAGGAACTCTATTTGATATGGTTTTTATAGGATTTTTTTCCTTTAGAGCCAATTGGTTCATAGGAATAGATTCATATACTCCATAGTTCATAGGAAATAAACATGATATCATTTCTATAGCTTTAGAGCCACTTGGTTCATATGAATGGATTCCTATAGTCCCATAATTTCAAAGGAAAATAAACATTAGCGTATATTCAATAGAAAAGTTCCTCTGATATGAACCAAATTACATCTCTTTTCTAATGCCTCCTCATAGGAATTGAGATACATGTCATCTCTAGATTCAATAGAAAAGTTCCTATGATGTGAACCAAATGGCATCTCTTTTCCAATCCCTACTCATAGGAATTGATATACTCCATGCCATCTCTTTCCCTACAGCTTCTATGTATACATCTTCTATTCCTAAATAGCTAGTACAACCCACTAGTAGCTTTTTTCCAAGACATGCAACTATGGCACAAGAACTATATAGTGTGCGAATAACTTTGAAAGATGGTCGTTGGATGAAGCTAATTCGACAGTGCAGAGATGGCAAATCCGAGCACTATTGGCCGTTGGATATCATCAACATTCCATCAGATCTACCACACGTACAATTTAGAAGACTCCATGGGCGAACTTAAGCATAATGCACAAACCTCAAAACACAAGCACTTCTCCTTTGTTCTAGAATCTTCCGTATCATAATTGAATTATTTTTTCTAAATGAATTGCCATTATTTGTTTTTTTACTTTATGCTTTACAATGCACGACCCCATGAATCTTAACATTTTTATAAAACTAATTGATTTTGAATGAGATGAACTATAAGAACTAAACGAACATCTACATCATGCATATATGACTCAAAGCTTTACATGCTATAGTGTTTATTTATTCATAATTTGGTTTCAAAATCTCGTGCGTTCAATGCATGTGTACCTTACTAGTTTTGAGTAGAGTAGCAAATTTCACGCGACCCTGGGTATATCAAAATGCAGGGCCCATGCATAATTGCCTTTCGGTTGAACCTATGTACTATATCTCCATTGGTCCCCGAACCCAAAATGCTGCCTCGTTCCCCTAAAACCAAGCGGCCCACACATATTTAAGGCATCGACTCAAACTCAACCCCTCTCCCATTTACTACGACGTAGCCCCGCATGCCATAGTAGTACTCCTACAAACCCTACCGCTGCACGCATCATCGGTTTTCTTCATGAGGACGAGGGAGAAGCCGATTTGTAGTGGAGGCGCTTTAAAAAAATGATCTGTACTGGAGACCCCTACCCTAGGATGCCCTAGGTAGCTGCCGCACACATCATTGGTTTTCTCTTTTCTTTATGCTCTTGCGCCCTAGAGTGAAATGATGGTTACTTCGTCCGACCAGCTTAATGCGGGAAAGGTGGGGCTTTGTGATTTGACCCCTCATCGCTCATTTTCTACTACTGCGGCACTATGACCAGGGTGCCTCCAATTCCAACCACTACTCCGAACTGTAATTTGGTGCACCGCACGTGGAATAAGACGGTGGTTGACCACATGTCAGCCAAAGGGGTCCTGTTAAGTGTGTCGCCATTTCATGTGTGGACTGACCCTCCTTGAGTTGCTACGCCAACACGACAGGTGCAGCCTACCACTTGGTTTTGCTCCTTGGTGAATCTCGACTATTGATCTAAAAATATACATACTGAACTACCCTCTGCGTCTCATTTTTTAGGCGTCTCGGTTTATAGGGCGTGCACGTAGTTCTAGGTCATCCGTTTGACTAACTAAATATGAGTTACTATGTCACAAAAAGTATATCATTGGATTATTAAGTGGATGTAGTTTCTAAACATATACTGTTCATCACATATATAGCCAGTTAAATTCTCAACCTAGAACGACGTGCATGCCATGTAAACCGATACGGAGGAAGTATAGTAGTAAAAATGAGGTGATTTTACCGAGCGATCGGCAGGGGAGCATGGCCTATCATGCGGTCCCACGTGTCATGATGTACCAAGGCAATGCGCATGTCCCTCTTGAGGCAGAAGCAATACTACGTGGTTTGAGATGATGGCGAACTGAAGTGTAAAATAATGGTTGCTTTGTCCGTTTGGGAAGGTGCGGCATTGTGATTTGACGTCTCATTGCTCATTACTACTACTATTGGGGCGGTACGACTGGGGTGCGTCCCCCTGCTGTTCTGCACTATTATTTGGTGCTTGACACGTCGACCCGGTTGCTATATGTCCCACATGTTGGCGACAGGAAGTACAAAATTCATGAAAGTGAGCATCGACGGAGGAGTACAAGACACGGCTTGGGTTTTTGCTGCTTTGCGCGATCCATCGATACAAACCGGACTAAAAAAAGGCGAGGGCGGGTCTTTTCCTGCGTGGCAGGTAGGGGAGTTTGGCATAGTCTGTTCGAGGCAAGGAGGCAGGAAGGGAAACAAGCAAATAAAGGTTGAGCGACTTAGTTTTGGGGAAATCTGATTTTATGGAGTATGACCCACTAGGGTTTATAGGGCTCGTCTAAAAAACATTCATTTTTCCGTTTTATAAGTCTCAATTCTACTACTAGTAGTAGTACCATCACATGTTGGATTTCGAGATGCGTTAGATCACCCGATGCAAGCAGTGTCAAGAGAAAACTCGCCAATGCATGTAGAAATTCATGGAAATTTAGTGGTCATTCATGCATTCGTTCTAATTAATGCATCGGTAAACATAACTTCTTGAGAAAAACGAGCGTACTAATTACTTGTGCAAACTAGGAGTACGAAATTAATTCGACCACTCACCGTCTACCTTGGTTGGAGAGATTTTGAAATTGAGCCATAAACTGGAAAGGAGGGAGTAGTAACTTTTGTCTCGATTACTATTTGTGGCCTTGTATAGATGCAAAATGTATTTTTTATAGTGGCCTTGTATAAGTAAATGGTGGGAGTACTAAAGGACATATATATTCCAAACAATATGATAATCTCTCTAACCAAGGTAGTAGGGACGAGGTGTAAATGGAGGGAGTAGTAAAATTTTCTCCATGTCCTACGAGCCACCGTGCGTGTGGGCGAGGGAGCAGCGTAAGGCGTACAATGCTACTACTAGTAAGAAAGCTTCACCTCATCCCGTGAGCCACAACGCTCATGGGCAGGGGAGACGGTGTACTAACACTACAAAAAAATACACTTCTGTGATGATCCGTGTTTGTCATAGTAGGTCACGTTTCCTGTCATGCATATACATCCATGACAAATTTATGACAGAATGAAGATAGTCATACCTATGATGTCGTAGAAGTGTTCCATGACATTACCAAAATTATCATCACGGAAGTGTCCACTTCCATGATGATAAATCGCGCGTCATAGAAGTGCTTTCGTCAAGCGTGACCGACACGTGTCATCCACCGTAACGGAACGCCGTTAAGCAATCGGGTCCGGTTTTGGATCCGATAACCCGTTAACAGCCCGGACCAATGGGGATTTTCCACGTGTAAAATTCTGGTTGGCTGACGGAAACACGTGTCAGCTCCGCGTTGGCACATGTGTCAGTCATCCAATGGGCAAGATGCGCCTATGATATGTTGACACGTGGACCGGCCCAGAAGTGGCCCATAAAGTTTAAACGGGCCGGCCCAACTAAAGGCCCACAAGATTTTGCGGTCCATAATGGGCAGCCCAGCAAAAGGCCCACGAGATTTTGTGTATCATAATGGACCGGCCCAGCTAAAGGCCCGCGAGATTTTGCGGGCCATAATGGGCCGGCCCAGCTAAAGGCCCACGAGATTTTGCGGACCATAATGGGCCAGCCCAGCTAAAGGCCCGACATTCTCTGTTAAGGCCTGTACGACTAGTGTGAAATCGGCCCGTCAACGACCTGTCCTAAGCTTGTCATCATCACGACCCATGGTCACTTATAGCCCGTTAACAGTCCGCTAAGTGTATGTGCTGAATTATGGCCCGGTGTATTTCCGCCCTGTTAAAGGTCCTGCTTCATTTGGGCCTACTTACAGGCCATTGAAACTTTCGGCCCATAAACGACCATGAAGGATATGGGTCCTATTCGGCCATGTCTGACATTCGGCCTGTTAGAGGCCCACTATAGATTTGGGCCACTTTCGGCCTGTTGTGATTTTCGGCCTATTAACGTCGAACGAAATCCATGGGCCATATGTGGCCCAACGTCACATCGGGCCCATTAATGGCCCATATAAAAATGACGATAATCTAGCCCGACCGAACTTTCGGCCTGTTAAAGCCCCGTGTATTAGGTCGGCGCATTTACGGCCCGTCCGAATTTCGACCTGTGAAAGATCCGCATCGTAAATGGGCCCAATCTCACTTTCGGTCTTTTAAAGGCCCATGTTTTTATGGGCTCGAGATATTTACACCTGTAAATGACCTATTGTTACTAAGGGCCCAAATTATGTTTAGGCCTGTTAAAAGCCCATATGGGCACATGCCTACCAAAAAAATATGAAATCTTATGCTGATTTAGGCCCAGATATTTTTAGTGGGCTACATGCAAATTTCGGCCCATAATCATTTTTAGCCCAATTGGAATGGCCCCGACGAATGTTGGCATGTTGGGCTCCTACGAAGCTTTCGGCCGAATACATTACTAAGATAAACCTACACTATACAAAAATAGCGTCGTAATTATTGCAGCCTTTGGCAGCATCATAAATGTTGTATCATAACAAAAGGCCTGTTGGCATAAAGTTTATAGTCCTTGCAGATAAAAGCACCATCAGATGTATAGAAGCACAGATCATTTGACCTGAGTGCTAATGTTCCACGCTGTAGAATCTGATGGAGTAGCATGATCTTCACCTTTTTTCCGCCATTGCTCTTGAACAACGAAGCGAATGTCTGATAGTCTGGTTTCAAAACCATTCATATCTTGACGACATTTGTCAACCACTATTCTTGTTTCCAAAACGACGTCCATTAGGGATTGGACTTGTGTCTGGAGCACAGATATATCACTCTGTCTAGCAGGAAGATTTTTTTCAGTAGGCGATTTGGACGAGGTTACCTTGACAACCAACCAAGAATTACACAGGAAGGTGCTTTTTGCACTGTTAGTGGAGAGATACTGACGCACTGCAGCAAGAGGTGACATTGTGCCTGTGGTAGCCTCGTCACCTTCAGGTGGTTGTGGCTGTTCAATCATTTTTTCCATAGCTTCATGAAAGTTTGAACTTGTAGATTAGTGTACCAGATAAGTTACTAATGAGACAAAAACAAACAAAGTATGTTACATGTTTATACATAACTTATTTTGGTGAACTATTGTAATACATTAGCATGTATTGTAGTGCCAACTACATAATAAAATCACTTTCGGAACATATGTCCATGTAGCACGCCTACTGTATTGTCTATTTCCTCACATTCATTGACATCTAAGGATAAAGAGACATGGTTTAAAGTAGGATGAACATAGTATGACATCATTCATATCATGGGCAAACAGATATAAAACAAACAGGCTATTTTATCATTGTGTGCACACGTGAACATAACAACTAGAATACAGATCAAGACCAAAATAATATCCTTCATCCCTTTTAAACCATGTAAGGTGAAATGATACGTTAAGAAAACAGTGTATAAAAGTGAACAGAGTAACTGACATTGGCTGCAAACCAAGTAGTTAAATGAACACATCACGGTACCAATCAGTTTAAAGGCAGGAGGAGTAAGGACTTACAACAGCGGCTTGAACTGGTGTGCTCATGCCCTTCATCTTGCTGGTGTGGCAATCCTTGAAGATTTGCACTGCATTTGGTTCAGGTTCTTTTTGGTCCACACAGGCTTTCTTCTGTATTTGGAACAAGTCAATATAGATACGATAATATGACACAGAAAAAATAAGGAAGTAGCAGCTATTTACAAGAGCCTCGCTGTGTGCAATATAGCTACGAGATCCTGTTGTCTGTTGGAATTTCACTTTAGAACGGTTGGTCTTGTTCTTCAAACAGTTAGCCTAGAAGAAGATACACTTGTAAGGGACATACATAAATACAAGTTCAGTATGTGGTCTGGTCAAATACATATAGCCTACCTGATACTTTGGATCAAACCAGTGTTTAATGAGGGTTGTCTAGTCTTCATCTGTAATATATTCCACTGGAGATGTTTGGGCGATTTCATTGTTAGCCTTGCCTTCAAAGTGAGATTTTCTAAGGTGGTACCGATACTGTCGCAGAGCAGACTGATAAAAATGAGTGCATGCTTGTTTAGTTGCATCATCTTTCAGATCCAACTTGAACCTCATCTGTTGAAAAAAGAATGTGAGTCTTATTAGGAGGAAGCTAGAAAGTATGGGATAGAGCAAGACAATATTACTAATTGCGATGAATAACATTACTTATGGATAAATGGTCAAGGAAGGTGTTAAACTGGGTATTGTCTTTCTCATTCCTGTACTGGATCCACATTGGGAGGATACGTGCATGACACCTAACGGCAACGGATGCCTCTGATACTAACTTGTCTGACTCTGTAGCATCACATGGCCTTTTTAAACCTGCCTCAAAATGGATCTCCATTCTTCCTCCTTTAGATTTTGTTAATCTGTCAAGCATTATCCCTGATGTCTGTTTCTGCTTGCGTCGTGGTGCTAGTTTAACAACGAATATGGAAAGTGTTAGAGTACATCAAACTGTGGGAGTACATATAAAGGAGCATGCAACTGCAACTTGACTCGGTCAGGTACCGTCTTGGTATTGATGCTCATGAGGTTCATCTGATTTTGCCAAATCCTGTTGTGTCAGCAGTGCTTCCGAAGTAGTGTTAGGTGTGAAGGAAGCTTGGGAACTGCCCAGTTCCGGAGCAAACGAACGAGTAACTCGTTAAGATGCTGGTACAGTTGAAGCGGATGCTGCAGCTGGTGGAGCAGGTGATACTGTGTTTGTAGATTTAGCCGGTGGACTTGGACCTTCTACTTCACTATAAGTACCAGCAGAATCTGGATGGCAGATCCTTCTCTGTTTCACTCGACGAGTAACACCACTCCCTACTATATTATTTTCCTTGCTCTTTTTTGACTTTGCCATGTCAAGTTGTACCCACAACACAAAAGAATAAAGTCGCTCTTCGGAACCCATTTGATGCATGATACACACAAGCAATACTTTGATGTAAGACAACCGTATGAGGATGGAATATGTAAGAAAAACAGGACGACATGACATATTCACAGCTACGATGTGTAAACTTAGAAGAAGGATTTTCAAGAAAATAGAAGTAATGCAAGCTAGACACCATATGAAAGATGCAACCAATATTACTCTGCCAAGTTAAAAGTGTCTTGTCATAAGTGGCAATTCGAAAAATTAGAAGCAGTACAACATAGAAATTAATGCAAGATGCAACCACTATCAAACTGCCATGTTAAAAGCGTCCAATCATGAGTGACTGATGCGGGATACACAACAACAGTACTTTGATGTAAGAACATGGTATGATAGATAGATGCAGTGTATTCTAGACACAGAACGCCATGTCATATACACATGTATAATGTATGAACTCAGCAGGTGCAATTTAATCAAAATAGAAGAAATACAGGCTAGACAACATATGCAACATGAAACCAATTATCACACTGTCAACTTAGAGCAAGCACCTGCGATGGTGGAGTACGGGAGATGAACTCATCATGTAGACTTGGGACTTCAACTTCATTAGCAGTAGCAGTGGCAAATCTAGAGAGTCTCTGTTTGTGTCGATGCGGAGGACCACCAACATCCCCTAACTTACTCTTTTCCTTCCTATTTTCTGATATTGCCTTATGAAGTCAAAACCACAAGAAGATGAATAAAATTAGCTCTGCATAACTGGTTGATGCATGATATAGACGAACACTACTTTGATGTAAGGCAAGCGCAGGATAGGAGGATGGAATATATAATAAAAAAGACAGCATTTCATATTCACACGTATGATAGGAGGATGGAATATGTATGAAAAAAACAGTAAGCGGAAGGCATTTCAACAAAATTAGAAGAAATGAAAGCTAGGCACCATATGAACATGCAACCAATATCACTCTATCAGGTAAAAAGTGTCTCATCGTAAGTGCCATTCCAAGAAATTAGAAGCAGTACAAGCTAAAAGACAATGCAAGATGCAACCTACATCACAGTCCCAAGTTAAATGTGTCTTATGGGTAAGTGATCGTTGCAGGTATAAGTTGTAAGCTACGCAGACGCAATTCAACATAATCAGAAGCAATACAAACTAGACATCATACGGAAAACACAACCACATATAACAGTTCCAAGTTAGAGAAAGCACCTATGATGGTGGAGTAGGGGAGATGTGCTCATCATGTACACGTATGTTCTAGAAACAAGAACACGCGTCATATTCACATGCATTATGTGTAAAGTAACCAGATGCAATTCAAAAAAGTTAGAAGCAATACAAGCTAGACATCATACGCAAGATGCAACCACATATAATAGTGCCAAGTTAGAGCAAGCACCTGTGATGGTGGAGTAGGGAGATGTGCTCATCATGTACACGTATGTTCTAGAAACAGGAACACGTGTCATATTCATATGCATTATGTGGAAAGTAAGCAGATGCAATTCAACAAAGTTAGAAGCAATACAAGCTAGACATCATATGCAACATGCAACCACATATAATAGTGCCAAGTTAGAGCAAGCACCTGTGATGGTGGAGTAGGGGAGATGTGCTCATCATCTACGCAGCTACATTGACTGTCTAGCCTTGCGTTGTCTTGCGAATCTTATTGGGAGGATGGTGGAGTAGAATCTGTAGAGAACCTCCGTTTCAGTTGCTCGGAAGGACCACCATCATCCAATGCCTAGCCAATTTCCTTCAGCTTTATTGATTTTGCATCGTGAGGTCAAACCGACAAGAAAAAGGAATATAATTCGCTCTTCAGAACTCATTAATGCATGATACTGACGAACACTACTCTGATGAAAGGCAAAGTCATGATACGAGGATGGAATATGTACGAAAAAATGGACGGCTTGACGTATTCACACCTATGATGTGGTAACTAAGCAGAAGGCACTTCAACAAATTAGAAGCACTGCAAACTAGACACCATATGAAAGGTGCAATCAATATCACTCTCCCAAGTTAAAACTGTCTCGTCATAGGTGGCGTTCATCAAACTAGAAGCAATACATGCTAGAAATCATATTCAATACGCAAACCAATATCACACTGCCAACTTAAAGGTGTTCCATCATAAGTGACTGATGCAGGATACACAAGAATAGTAGTTTCATGTAAGAACATGGTGTGATAGACATATATAGTATGTACCAAAAACAGGAAAGCATGTCATATTCACACGTATCATGTGTAAGCTAAGCAGATGCAGTTTACACTAATTAGGAGCAATACAAGCTACACACCATATGCAACATGCAACCAGATATCACACTGCCAAGTTAGAGCAAGCACCTTGGATGGTGGAGTAGGGGAGCAGAGACTTGGACCTTGTAATGCACTATCAGTACAAGGAGAATCAGTACAGATGCTCCATTTACGTTGCTGCAGAGGACCACCATCATCACCTTCCTTACTCTTTTCCTTCCTCTTTCTTGATTTTGCCTTGTCAAGTCAAACCAATAAGAAAAAGGAATAAAATTTGCTCTTCAGAAATCATTGATGCATGCTACTGACGAACACTACTCTGATGAAAGGCAAAGTCATGATACGAGGATGGAATATGTACGAAAAAATGGACGGCTTGACATCTTCACACCTATGATGCGGTAACTAAGTAGAAGGCACTTCAACAAATTAGAAGCACTTCAAACTAGACCCCATATGAAAGGTGCAATCAATATCACTCTCCCAAGTTAAAACTGTCTCGTTATAGGTGGCGTTCATCAAACTAGAAGCAATACATGCTAGAAATCATATTCAATACACAAACCAATATCACACTGCCAACTTAAAGGTGTTCCATCATAAGTGACTGATGCAGGATACACAAGAAGAGTAGTTTCATGTAAGAACATGGTGTGATAGACACATATAGTATGTACCAAAAACAGGAAAGCGTGTCATATTCACACATATCATGTGTAATCTAAGCAGATGCAGTTTACACTAATTAGGAGCAATACAAACTAGACACCATATGAAACATGCAACCAGATATCACACTGCCAAGTTAGAGCAAGCACCTTGGATGGTGGTGCAGGGGAGCGGAGACTTGGACCTTGTAATGCACTATCAGTACAAGGAGAATCGGTACAGATGCTCCGTTTACGTTGCCGCAGAGGACCACCATCATCGCCTTCCGTACTCTTTTCCTTCCTCTTTCTTGATTTTGCCTTGTCAAGTCAAACCCACAAGAAAAAGGAATAAAATGTATTCTTCAAAACTCATTGATGCATGATACTGACGAACACTACTTTCATGTAAGGCAGCCGCATGATAGGAGGATGGAATATGTATGAAAAACAGGACGACGTGACATATTGACATGTATGATGTATAAAGTGTAAACTAACCACAAGGTGCTTGAACTTGTTAGAATCAATGCAAGCTAGAAACTATATGAAAGATGAAACCAATATCACTCTGCCAAATTAAAAGGGTGCCGTAAAAAATGTATTTGACCAAATTAGAAGCAATACATGGGAACATGCTAGAAATAATATGCAATATGCAACGAATAAAGGTGACTCATCGTAAGTGATTGATGCAGGATACAGAAGAGAGGTTATTTCATGTAAGAACAAGGTTAACACATAGATGTAGTGTGTACCAAAAATAGGAAGGCATGTCATATTCACAGGTATAATGTGTAAACTAAGCAGATGCAATTTACCCTAATTAGAAGCATTACAAGCTAGACACCGTATGCAACATGCAACCACATATCACACTTCGAAGTTAGAGCAAGAACCTATGATGGTGGTGTGGGGGAATTGCGGTCATCAACTAGAGAGCTACGTTGACTATCTTCATTTAGCCTTGCTGTTTCTTGAGAATCATGTGGGGAGGATGACACTGCACTCTTTAAACGAGTATGGCGTCTCACAGTAACCCACCCGGCTGACTGTCTCATCATAAGTAATTGACGAGGGATACAAAAGAGCATTACTTTGATGTACGAACATGGTTAATATACATATGTAGTACTCCCTCCGTTCGAAATTACTTGTCACAAAAATGGATGTATCTACAACTAAAATACATCTAGATACATTCATTTCTTGGACGAGTAATTCTGAATAGAGGGAGTATGTATCAAAAACAGGAAGGCATGTCATTATCAAAGGTATAATGTGTAAAGTAAGCAGATGCAATTTAACCAAATTGGAAGCAATACAAGCTAGACACCATATGCAACATGCAACGACATTTGACAGCAGGAAGTTAAAGCAAGCACCTGGGATGGTTGTGTGTGGCAATTGAGATCATCAACTGCAGAGCTACGTTTATTGTCTTCAACTGCTGACACTGCATCCTTTAGAGCATTGAAACACTTAGTGCTTATCTTCGAATTACACTGGAGCGACTTCTATCTTTTCTTTTAAGCATTCATCAACACTGCGTCAGAGTGTGAAATACCCATGCATAAAAAAACAATAGTGTGAGTATGGCTGAAGTGTGTGCACAATTAGTACAGTGTAAAGTTAGCAGATAGCAGGCCGGTGAGAAATAAATGAAGGGAGACATATGATAGCTCTGCAACATGCATGGCACACTAAATTACTACATGATTCTATGAAAATAACATTCGACTAAAAACAAATAGGTTAGTCCATTTTTTCTGCACCGTTCGATGTACAAAGAATGAGCAGATCGCCTTCATCTACCTCCAGCCAGTCAGTGTTGATGATCTTCCTCGAAACGGCAGCGACCACTGGCCCAGTCCCCTGCCCGCGCCCTCCCCTCGACCTCACCGCACCGCTGTGCTTGGCACCGCCCCCCAGCAATCCATTCAAGCCCCGCCGACCTCCAGATCGGGTGCAAGCAGCTCCTGCGCCCCACACCCCTATGATAGACACTGATGCGCCGCTTCCCCGATGAACAAAAGGACTAGGTGCTCCATGCGCCTAAGCGGGTGCTACTTCTTTTAATTGCAGTTCGACTAACCCTGAATTGAAATCCAGGCGGGCTACTGACCTCTAGAAAAGGTGAAATAGTAAAGGGAGGAAACCTTGTGCATTTAGTATCACGAAGAAGATGCAGTAAGAAGCACTCAACTAGTTTCTTTCGTGGGATGAATACGGTGTGAGCAGAGACGTAAGGTTTGCATGAATAAGGGAAGAGGAGTACCTCTTTCTGCTGGTAGTGCTGTGTCCTCCTTCTGTTTTTCCAACGATCTTCTTGTGGTTCGCTGGAAACGAGAAGTTGTGGAGGACGGTGTAGCCTTGGACGAACCCATGGCCAAGTTGTTGAGTGTGGTGCTATGGCCGTCTGTCGGTAGCGGGGAAGCAAATCCGAGGTGGCGAACGACGACGTAGAGGGAACAACTCCGGTGAAGTTGAAGGTTGCGACAGTGGAGCGGCAACAGTGAGGCGCAGGACGGCGTGGTCGGAGTAGTTCTGGTACGGCGCACGTCGGCGTCGGCGTCGTGGAGGCAGCTCTACATCGGCTTCAGCTGCTAAGTCCTTGAGGGTGTTGCGGTTGCGGTTGCGTTGGATGACGACGTCGGGGTACCGGATCTGGCGTGATGGAGGAGGGCGGCGGTGGATTGGGCGCTATGGGGTGGAGGACGGAGGAGGCTGGGGTTTCGCGGCTGGTGGAGAGGGCATTTTGGCACCCACGAAGTATGAATGGGGAAACAGAGGGAGGCAAGGAAGTAAGGGGGAACAATGTTTCTGTTTGGGACGTGCTTGTTTGAAATTTGGGGAAAGTTACAAACTTTGCCCCCATCTAAAATTTCGGACATATTGCGGGTTGGGGGTAGGATAGTAATCTCATGTGTCCCAAATGTGGGCGGGATATATTTCGGCCGGGCGCATGGGTGTTTAGGCGCCCACGGTGTATGAATGCTTCTCGGAGACGGTTGAGACTGCCGTCTTGGTGAAGTTACAAACCTACCCCGGTGGACATCGGGCCGATAGGCTACACGGGCCAGAGTCAGACAGTAATTTCCTACCACCAAACATTAGTCTCGCGCGGTTTCGGGTGACCAGAGGCCCATTTGGCACTTCGTTCAATATTTGGGAGCAGAAGCATTAACGTTTTCGGTTCTCTTGAATTGAACATTCCGGATTTGTCAAACTTCACAAATCTTTACTCTTGAAAATCCTAAAGCTACGATTATTTGGAATGGAGGTGGTACATTTGAATATACATTGTACATGAGTATATATTAAAAAAATATGCAACTTACCTCACTTCATGCATGGTTCCAGATATAATCTCCTTGGTTACAAAAAAAAGTGAGACTTGCGTATGAATATATATAGCATGTTCAAACACACAACAAAGATTGATGCCCCCCTTTACATCTGATTTACAAATGCCATTATCTCAGGTTCAAATAGATGAATGCACTTCCTATGAATTCGAATCTTCGAAACCCCCTTTATGTTGAATTCAACATGTATTCTATTTCGTAGCTAGCAATTTGGAATGTATCCATGCAAGTGACAAATGTATAAAGTGCTCCACACTAACAACATGGAGTGCACTAATTAATGTTATATATGAATTGCAAAAGCATCCATTGCATGTATTTCAAACCGCTCTCACTCTATGGATCGATAATATGAAATAAACACATGCACATGCTAGAATTCAATAGAGTATGGGTGTCTGATAGACCGTTTCTCGTCCATACGCAATTTGCAAAATTCATGATCTCATCCAAAAATAATAATGCCATTTATATTTTAATTTAATGCGTTGAACCGCCTTTTACACGTAGATGCACTATGCGTCAGCCCATTCTCACAAATGCGCTATATATCTCTCTATCTACCACATAAGTGCACACACTTTATATGCATCGGCATTTCTCTTTCACACATGCTCACAATCTCTCTCGGGGTGTCGGGGAGTCTCACACACATGCTCTCTCTGTATCTCTCTCTCTTTCCCACTACTATGTACCACTCTTTTCACTAATCTCAGTTGGAAAACACTATTTCTCGCACATGCATATATACACACGCACGGTCTCTACTAGCCCTCTATACGCACATATATGTGCCTACGTGTCTCCTACACGCACATTATCTCTAGGCCTCTCTCGCACACATTGCCCCCCCTAGACACACCTCTCTCTTAGTAGTTGGCAAATATGATTCCATCATATCATTCGGTAGGATATCCCTGACTGTTAGGCTGGATGGTAATATGAGGCAAAGTTTTACCCTAGTTCGTACCCTTGCAATTGAGGAAAAATCCTACTCCTGGTACTGTATATTAGTGATAGGGGTGTGTACAAAGTACACGTGAATACCAGGCATTGTGCGTGTGTGTATACTATCGATGAACTAGCCCCCAAGATTCTATAACATACTCGGGGCCTAGGGTTACAAATCATATATAGTCGGCTTATCACCAATGTGGATAGAGTCCTCCACGACTCTGGTAGCTAGCTTCGTGTTGTACGTCGAGTCCTCCACATGGGTCTTCGTATAACGCGTCTCGATCCAACCTATGTGGCGATGGATGGAACCAACCCATGAGTCCTCATGTTGACCCACCACAACTAGAAATGATGTGCCCACGACACCACACACGCAATCCGCCACTAAGAAAATAAGCATATACCATAGTACAATGTTATACATGAAAGTTAATTGCATGGTGCATCCAAGAATATTTGTTCTGCATTGTGAATGTTTATATATTATCCTAAAATATTAGTCACATGAAAGAGAAACGAAGGGCATATCTCTCCTTGTCTCCACCGGACATCCCCTCTTTCTACACCACTTTCACGTACGCACACAAACTATCTCTCGGCCCTCTAAAAGTATGCATGCCCACGACACATTCACGCTCACTGTATTTCAAGCTAAAGCACTATACGGTCACTGGAGTTCGGAATATGCTCATTACGGTCACCGTATACATTCTCGTGGTGATCATACGGTATCTAGCTCATGATAAGTCTCCGTATTTTCTTGATGACACTCACGGACTTTGCATTTGATGTGTGCTCCCTATTTTGTCGACGACACTTACGGTCATTGTATTTGAAGCGAAAGCACGATATGGTCACTAGACTTCAGAATAAGATCATCACGGTCACCACATACATTTTGTCATGCTAACCAACATGTAGTTGGATGGTTAGGAGGAGAGTGGTTTCTCGAGCCCACCAGGGTTAAAGTCCCGGTGCTCGCATTTATCCTGGGTTAATTTTAGTATTTTCCGGTGATGTGCGTTCAGTGGGAGGAGAAGTTCCACTCGACTATGAGGAACCTATGGTGACTTCGTAAAATCTCAAGATCATATGCTGGCCCACTCTCTCGAAGGTGCTCATAGGGGTAGGGTCTGTGTGTGTGCGCTTATAGCGGTGAGTGCTTGCGCGTATATATGAGCCCTTGCATCTGTACCGTGTTAAAAAATACATGTCATGATTATACGGTCACTGGCTCACCTGTACAACTCTGTATTTTGTTGATGACACAATCAATTGACCAGTCAAACGTTCCATGTGGCACAACTAGTGTTGCACCATCGGGACGCGTAACCATGGGGCCCACCTGTTAGCCCGTATATGAAAGAAAGAAATGGTAGTTTGAGTCTGTACTGTGTTAATAAAATACATTTTAGGGTGATCATACGGTCATGGGCTCACCATACAGCTCCGTAATTTGTTGATGACACGATCAATTGACCAGTCAAATGGTCCACATTCATCAGCGCACATTACCATAGGGCCCACCCGTCAGCGCGTATATGAAGGACATAAATGGTAATAAATTAGTGGTCGGTGGGTACTCGAAGTCGTGAGACCTCTGGTTG
>NC_057812.1:423196647-423232315 GCF_018294505.1 Triticum aestivum | reverse complement strand
CCTCTCACTCGGGGGCTTAGCTGCAGCCCTGTGCTCGCCTAAGTTATCGAAATCCTACCGAGTGCAGAGCAAACCTCTCACTCGGAGGCTTAGCTGCAGCCCAGTGCTCGCCTAAGATATAAAAATCCTACCGAGTGGTAAGCCGGACTTCCACTCGGAGGCTTAGCTGCAGTCCAAGTACTCGCCTAAGTTATCAAAATCCTACCGAGTGAAGAGCAAACCTCTCACTCGGAGGCTTAGCTGCAGTCCAAGCACTCGCCTAAGTTATAAAAATCCTACCGAGTGGTAAGCCGGACTTCCACTCGGAGGCTTAGCCGCAGCCCAGTGCTCGCCTAAGTGGACTAAGGAATAAGTCGAGTGCAATAAAGGCGCCCTGCTTTGAACCTGCAAAAGACATTTCGAGCCAAAAGCAATCATATTCAAGCACCAAATTCAAGTTCGAATCGATATCTAAAGGAGCCGAAAGTGCTCAGGCGTTAAGCCCGTTAAGGCTTATCGGTTACAATTCCACTCGGCATACCGAGGCAAATTTAAAGCGTCGAGCTAGAAGAAGTTTTTTACTCCTCCTGTGGAGGGCTGGAAGGTGCAACAAACTCATCAAGATCAATTCCGTCTGCGATCCGAGTGGCAGCCGCAAGGAAAGTTTCCATAAAGGACCTGAAGTCGTGTTTCTTGGTGTCGGCCACCCGGAGGGCCGCCAGCTTCTCTTCTCGCGCATCTTTGCAGTGGACTCGGGCCAGACACAAAGCAACATCTGCACCGCACCGAGCCGAGGACTTCTTCCATTCCTGCACTCGACCAGGGATCGTGTTCAAGCGAGCCATCAGCGACTCAAGGTCATTCTGAAGTGTCTCCCCGGGCGAGAGCGTCGAGTCGATGCGAGATGTGGCGACCTTCAGCCTTGCGATATAGTCCACGACAGCTGCAACACGGGACTCCAGTTGGAAAACATCCATGGCAACTTCGTCGTTCACCAGAGAATTGACGGGGTCGAGGTTTGGCTCCAGCCGGCTAGTTTCTTCTTCAAAGTTTTGGCAAAATTCTGCAAAGACGATCACTGAGTCAAAGGAATGGTCGAATGGAAAAACCATGATTGGAAATGATTACCGAGCATAGAGGTTTACCTTCAAGCATAAGAAACAGCTTCTTGGCAAGACCACTCAGGAAGGCCTCCAGATCATTTTTCTTCCCAGTCAACTTATTGACTTGGTCGGTCAGGGCAGCTTTATCAGTTTTCAGTCGACTGACCTCCTTGTTGGCGATCCCAAGAGCAGCTTTCAGATTGGTATTGTCTTGTTCAAGCTTGGTGACTGAAGCTAACTTCTCGTCAGCAAGCTTGATCTTCTCAGCTAGTTCAAGGTCTTTCTTCTGTTGGGCGTCCCTTACCTTACCTGCAAGTTACAGCAAGATCAGATTTTGAAACAAACAAGGGGAAAAGCAGTCGTCAGGGTCTCACCAAACATACCTTCGGTCTCCTCCTTTGCCTTCGTCAGCTACTCCTGAACCAGCTTCAAGTTTAGCTCGAGTTGAGTGTGCTTGTTTTCCAGCTCAGAGTAGCGAGCCACAAGATCACAGGAGTTCTGCGAAGAACCAATCGACTAAATGTCAAATATAATTCACTTCCGAGTGAAAAAGGAAAAATCACACGTTTCTAAGACTACAGCCGAATACAAGCATTCGACCGTAGTCTCGGGGACTACACCCAGTGGGTGCACTCAGCGTGCCCCCACTAATCCTATTGAAGATAGAGTCGACCAGTCGACCTCAAAAAAAAAGAGAGATGTATTCTTTAAGACTGTAATCGACTGCACGCAGTCGACCACAGTCTCGGGAACTACACCCAGTGGGTGCACTCAGCGTGCCCCCACCGGTTTGCGAAATCCAGTCGACATAGTCGAATGACGGAAAGATTGAAATTATAAAGCCTAAGGCCGACTGTCAGCAGTCGACCTTAGCCTCGGGGACTACACCCAGTGGGTGCACTCAGCGTGCCCCCACTAATCCTATTGAAGACAGAGTCGACCAGTCGACCGGATTGCGAAATCCAGTCGACTTGGTCGAATGACAGAAAGACTGGAATTATAAAGTCTAAGGCCGACTACCAGCAGTCGACCTTAGCCTTGGGGACTACACCCAGCGGGTGCACTCAGCGTGCCCCCGCTAACACGAAGTTTAAATCGACACACCCAGTGGGTGACTACTATAAATTCTGGAAAGGAAAAGTTTTTGGTAGCGTATCCTAACAGAACAAATGGTGGTCGACTGACCTGAACATTGCGTTGGAGGGCGGAACTGGCGTCGTAAGCTGCCTGGCTCGCATCCCGGATGGTCTTCAACTGCTCCATCATGATTCCTGCTTGGCGTATCGCCTCCTTCGCCGCGCTAGCTTGGTCCTCTGGGACGTGGTGCGTCGTGAAGAGGGAGGGCTGCGGGGCACTCGTTAGTGGATCTGCGAACGACACGATGTGTCGAGTGGTGTTCTCTTCCTCCGCAATCAGAGTCTCAGGCGCCGTCACATCTTGGGGCACCTTGCTGGCGGATGCTTTCCTACTCTTTCTGCGCTTCAGCGGTTCCTCATCCTCATCATCATCAGGGAGAGTGATAACAACATTGGGTGGAGCTACAGAGAAGAATCAGGATTAGAGATCATGAGTCAGTCGACTAAAAACGGCGTTAAGAATATAGTACCTGGTTTTGAGGTTGCTGCGTCCTCCATCTCTTGGTCATCAGCCCGGGCTGAGGTCTCAGAAGTAGCAGCACTGCAACTCCAAAGAATCAGTCGACTAACTTCAGCATCAACCGGAGACAAAGTTCACACAAAATAAGAAGGCTTAAGCAGCATGATTACCCTGATATGGTGGGGATGGACACCTTCATCTTCGGCAGGAGCTTGGTCGGCTTTGACGGAGCTGCCCTGGGCTGCTTCGGCGCCTTTTCAATCGGCGCCGGAGAGGTGGTCCGAGGGCGCTTGGTCGACTGAGCAGCGGTCGCCACTCCCTTGCCACGTTCAGTCGAAGGGTTGTGGACAAGCTTCGACCGCCTTTCTGAGCGCGGTGGTACGACCTCCTCCTCCTCTTCTTCCTCGTCTTCACCGTCATCTTCATCACCGTCATCATCATCATCGTCATCATCATCTTCAGCAACGTCCGAGTCCCATTCCTCCTCCTCCTGGCTCTCGCCCCCACTCGCCTCACCCTCCTCAGTCGGGGCTTGTGCTCCATTGGGCATCGAGTACAGCTTGGTGAGGGCCTGGTAGACATCAAGACAAGGATCAATCGACCAATTGGCAGAATAAACAGAAATGAATATGACAAGAACACAGCGGAGAGCAGAGTAGGCATACCTTGTTTGGATCACTATTGTGGTCGAGTGGAGGAATCCTTCTGGCTCCGCGTGGGTTATCCTTGTTTCTGGTAACGGTGGCCATCCATCTTTCCAGAGTGACATCGTCGACTGCTTCTGGATGGACTCGGGTCTGGTCTTCAGTCCCACAGTACAACCACATGCAGTGGCTCCGGAACTGAAGGGGCTGGATACGACGCCTAAGGAAAACCTCCAGGAGATCCATGCCCGTCACTCCCTCCCGAACCAACTGTACCACGCGCTCCATCAACATCTTCACGTCAGCTTTCTCCTCCGGAATCAACTTCAGAGAGGAGGGCTTGTTCACTCGGTCCATGGTAAACTGAGGGAGTCCACTCGACTGCCCCGGCGTCGACTGGTCCTGGCAGTAGAACCAGGTCGACTGCCAGCCTCTGACTGACTCGGGAAAAGTCATGGGTGGGAAGGTGCTCTTATTCCTCACCTGGATCCCTAGGCCCCCACACATTTGGACGACTCGGGTTCTTTCGTCGCCTGGGCTCGCCTTCTTCACGGTCTGAGAGCGACACGTGAATATATGCTTGAACAAGCCCCAGTGCGGTCGACAGCCCAGAAAACCCTCACACATGGACACAAACGCGGCAAGATAGGCGATAGAATTTGGGGTAAAGTGGTGGAGCTGTGCTCCAAAGAAGTTCAAGAAACCACAGAAGAAAATACTCGGCGGCAAAGAAAATCCACGATCAACATGGGTGGCCAAGAGCACGCACTCACCCTCTTCTGGCTGGGGCTGCCACTCCTTCCCCGGAAGCCTCGCAGCTCCATGGGGGATCAAGCCCTCGTTGGCCATGTCGAGGAGATCTTTCTCTGTGATGGTCGACTGGATCCAATCTCCTTGGACCCAGCCCTTCGGAAGGCGGGATCTGGACGAAGACCCGCCGCGGCTGGTGGATCTCCCCTTCGCCTTCTCCGACGCCGACGCCTTCTTTGCGCGTTCCAGCGCCGCCGTCTTCTCCTTGGCCATGGTTGCCGGCGAGACGCGCGAGGGGAAGTTGTGCGGGGGCGAGAGCGAGCGCGCTGGACGGGGACGAAGGGAGCAGAGAGAGAGAGAATGCTGAGGCACAGTACAAAAAACCCTCGCCGGGCGCATTTATAAGGTCCCTTCCGAGTGGATGACAGGTGGGCCCGGTCGATCTAATCATATCCAGGAACAGTTATGCAGGCGGGATACGTGGCGAAGAAAACGGCACGGAGATCGAGGCGTCTATGTCCCGTCCCATCCGAACGCCGCGGTCCGCTCCGCTTAGCGCGCTTCCCCAAATTTCGCATCCCGCGGAATCCGCGAACGGCAGATCGGTCTGTCAGACGCGAGGTTTCCTGCGATCTGTCGCTCGGAGATCATCGAAGCCCGAAAGATCACTCGACGAAAGAAGAGAATGGATCGAGTCGACTGAAGACAAGTTGGTCACTATCAACGAAGAGATTCTTTAGTCCAGAACAACGCACGACCAGTGTACAAAGGTTAATCGGAAACAACATCAACTCCTTCCTCACTCGAAGCCTCAATCCATTCGGGGGCTAATGATGGGGACATGTACCTAGGGTAAGGTCACGGACCTGATCTAAGTACCTTGCCCAAGGACACCCTTAGAAGAGGTCACCTTCCAGTCGACCAACGAGGGACTCACTCGACTGACTTGAAGGACTCGACCACGAAGACTCACTCGACCACCAGAAGGTCAAGAGGCACTCTGCACTGCAACGGCCTGTAATTAAGTAGACTTTATGATAGTAAAGACACTTTATGTGGGGCGTTACCAGTAACGCCCCAGACTTAACTCACCTTAAACCCTCTCCTACGTGGGCTGGCTGGGGTCCTGGCGCACTCTATATAAGCCACCCCCCTCCACAGGTAGAGGGGTTCGGCACCTTGTAACTTATATACTCATAATCCACTCGACCGCCTCCGGGCTCCGAGACGTAGGGCTATTACTTCTTCCGAGAAGGGCCTGAACTCGTACATCCCTTGTGTTTACAACCTCTCCATAGCTAGGACCTTGCCTCTCCATACCTACCCCTCACTCTACTGTCAGGCTTAGAACCACGACAAACTGGGCCGAAGGCCCAGCCGGCCTGAGCAGCTGCCGCCTTCCCCGATGGTTCGGGATTCGGACTCGTCGGGAGTCCTGAACCGAGCCGCCACCGGCTTTGCCCCTCCACCAACCTGCCACACCCCCCAACCCGCCTTTATAAGGCCGAGGGTCGGCCCCTCTCCTCCCATCGAGCCGCGCCACCGCCGCTAGCCTACGCCGATCCGCCGGAGCCTCGCCGGAGCCGCCGCCGCCGATCTGATCCGATCCGCTGCCAGTTTTTCTCGCAAACCGGTATAACCGCCGAAACCCGCCCCGTTTTTTAGTTTCGGTTTTCTTTTTAGATCGGTTTATTTTATTAGGTTAGTTTAATTAGCGAACGTTCGTTCATTTAGATCTGTTAGTGCATGGTTTCGTTCGTTAGTTTCTGTTAGCGAACGTTCGTTCGTTAGATTTTTCTTTTTAGTTTTATTTTCGGCCAGGGACCTATCTGCGATTAGTTTTCTTATAGATTAGTCCCTGATCTTTAAACCCTCACAACTTTTTGCTTGTTTACCCAAATCCAACGAAACCAACGCCAAATTCTTCGTCTTGACCACCTCTGTCCAGATAAACAAGTTGAACATGTTTTTGAAAAGTTAAAATTTGGTTTCAGGCAGATTTTAATTTGAACTTCGTTTGATCATAGTTTGAGTTTCGTAGCTCCGATTCGATTGATTCTTTTTGCAAATCGAAGCTCTTCACTTGTACTTTATGTTTACATCTTTTCTTTGGGTTTTACCTTTGCATCTTATGTTGGAGTCCTTATGTGTGCTATTGTTTGTTTACGATAGAGTACCCAGAGTGGAAGCTTGCTACTACGAATCTCTAGGGTTTTTCGATCATCAGCAAGGCAAGTTACACTTTGATCATATCTCTTTATTACCCTGTTTTTATGCATTACTCTCAACCCTCAAACATTGCATGAGTAGGATTGGTAACATGTGGGTGTGGTTAAGTAGTTGATGAGGTAGGAACCTATTGTCTTTTATCAACCCCGGGTAATATACGGTATGCTCATATTGCTTAGCCATGCTCGTAGCCATGGATTGGTAGGAAAACTTAAGGTGGCTACTTTAATACACATCTGGGTGGATTGGTTGCGGGCACCTGGAGCAATCCAGTGTTGCCCTAGGATATCCTGGAGTACCCGTGTGATCATCATATGGCTTGCCACCCATTCTCAAAGGGATCATAAGATTATTCATGCTAGAAACTTCTGTGTGCAGCCACAAACCATTATGATCTCTGGCAAAGTTGAGTAACTTGTGTGACCTCTTATAGTGGTAGGCTAGCAGATGTAGGGGAAAGTAGGTGGTACTGTCTACCTAGAGTAAAGAGTTAATGCTTCAGAAAGACCGTGTCTCGGTCATCCGTTTCTCAAACATCATGGAGTGCGAGAAATACAACGGAGGAGATCGAGTCTTGTGAGGAAAAGTGTGCAAACCTCTGCAGAGTGTATAAAATAACCATGGTTAGCCGTTTCCTCGGTTATGGACATCTTGAGTATATGGTATTTGAATTATTGATTGATCTCATCACTTTACTTAATGAAGTTTGTTGGGTTATCAATTATTTTTTGCTTGAGTTGGAGGACCCTTCTCAATAATGACATAAACTTTGTAGTTAAATAAAATCTACTCCTTGTGTTGTAGGAAAAAATTAGCTTTATGCAAATGTTAAACCTAGAGCCTCCACCAGCCAAATATGCATGTAGTGTTAGTCTTTATTGCATCATTATCCTCTATAGTGTTATCTTGCCAGCATATTCCATGTGCTGACGTACACGGCTGCAACGTATCATGTTGCAGAATTTTCAAATGAAGAGTAAGGTGTGATAGGTCATTGTCGTGCACTCAGTTTTGCCGTGGAGTTGGATGGACTCATTTATCTTTGAAGCTTCCGTAGTTATCTTATTTAGATGGCCTTCAGCCATATTATTGTAATAAGTTCTCCTTATGAGACACTCGATGTAATTAAGTGTGTGATTGAACTCTGCTATAATTCCTTGGGTACTATGTGTGTCAGCAATACCGATCCAGGGATGACACTTAAGCACAGAGACTTCGGTCCATTGGGATCGGGTCGCTACAAGATGGTATCAGAGCACACGCTGACTATAGGACACGACCACTAGGAAAAGCCACAGGATACTCTTCTCTACTCATTTCTAACTCTTCTCCATTTCTACTCTATACATGGCGGACCCAAGGAACAAGTTCACTCAACCGGATGATGACACCCCTTTCGTACGACGCTTGAAGGAAGTCACTAGGTACCTGAACATTGGCATACCAACCTTCACCGGAACCTTCACCGCCACTTTACCAGAAGAGGAAGCTAGGAATATTCATGGGGGAGCCCGAACCTGGAGTGGACATTCGTTCAGAAGATTACATCATACTAGACGACACAGACTCCGACCCCGACAGCGATGATGATTATGAAGACGAAGCTGGAGCAGATATTATGGAGTCTTCCACCGATCAAAATTTCTAGTCGACCACCATATTACCATTGTAGTTCTTCCATGTATATAGTAATCGTTCGTGAGATTTTGTAAGGGTAGCTTAGATCGATTGTATGAATCGTGTTTGATATTGAGTGGTGTGAAATGAATATGTTTGTCACATGTGTAGATGGGTAGTGGACTATCTCTTTAGACCTCACTCTATTCTACTCTCACCCCTCTAAACCTATTAGATGCCTCCAAGACATGACCCTGGATTTGTTTTCCCACCGGATCTCACTCAGTTGATCCAACAGCAGAATGCCTTGATGTGGTTGATAGTCCAGAACCAAGGCAACAACAACAACAACCCACCTCCACCACCCCCAGTTGATAACCTAGCCCATTGTCTAAGGTTGAATCCGCCGATGTTCTCTAGCAGCACCGAGCCGCTTGTTGCTGATGACTGGCTCCGCAAGATTGGTAGGGAGCTGACCACTGCAGGTTGCACTGATGCTGAGAAGGTGCGCTTTGCCGCACATCAACTGGATGGACCCACAGCCTCATGGTGGGAGAATTACACTACCACTTTCCCCGTGGCCAATGTCACTTGGGATCAGTTTTAGCAAGCTTTCCACACTGCACATGTCTCAACTAGAGCCATAAGTATGAAGAAGCGTGAGTTCCGCAACTTACGCCAGGGGAACCGTACTATGGCGCAGTACGTAGATGAGTTCAGCAAGTTAGCACGCTACGCCCCAGATGATGTGGCCACGGATGCCATGAAGCAGGAGAAGTTTCTGGAGGAGCTGAATGATGAGCTGAGTATGCAGTTGATGGTGGCAACATTCACCAACTACCAGGAGTTGGTAGACAGGGCCCTCATGATTGAAGGCAAGCAACAGCATATAGAGAATCGCAGACGGGAGTAAGGACATGGGAAGTACAACTCTGGAGCTCAGCAGAAGCCACGATTTACCCCGTACTTGGGAGGACACACCCATCATAACCATGGAGGCCATTCTCATGATGGAGGAAGTTTTGTAACACCCACGATGCGGCTATATCTCCCACGTGTCGAAGCACGACTTAGAGGCATAACCGCATTGTAAGCAATGTCGCAAGTGGGGTAATCTTCACACAACCCATGTACTGAATAAGGAAAAAGAGGTACATAGTTGGCTTACAATCGCCACGTCACACAATGCATAAATATAACATTACATTCATCCAGATACAATCAAGGTCCGACTACGGAACCAAAATAAAGACAACCCCAAATGCATAATGTTCCCGATCGCCCCAACTGAGCTCCACTACTGATCGTCTGGAAAGGAAACATAGTATCATCCTGAGTCCTCATCGAACTCCCACTTGAGCTCAGTCGAATCCCCTGGAGCGGTATCATCGGTCCCTGCATCTGGTTTTGAAGGAATCTGTGAGTCACGAGGACTCAGCAATCTCACACCCTCGCGATCAAGACTATTTAAGCTTATAGTAAGGGTAAAAGGTATGAGGTGGAGCTGCAGCAAGCACTAGCATATACGGTGGCTAACATATGCAAATGAGAGCGAGAAGAGAAGGCAAGGCATGGTCGAGAAACTATGATCAAGAAGTGATCCCAGAACAACCTAGTTCAAGCATAACACGAGACCGTGTTCTCTTCCCGGACTCCGCCGAAAAGAGACCATCACGGCCACACACTCTGTTGATTCATTTTAATTAAGTTAAGATTCAGGTTTTCTACAACCAGACATTAACAAATTCCCATCTTCCCATAACCGCGGGCACGGCTTTCGAAAGTTCAAATCCCTGCAGGGGTGTCCCAACTTAGCCCATCACAAGCTCTCACAGTCAACGAAGGATATTCCTTCTCCCAAGACAATCTGATCAGACTCGGAATCCCGGTTACAAGACATCTCGACAATGGTAAAACAAGTCTAGCAAGACCACCTGCTGTGCTGACAAATCCCGATAGGAGCTGCACATATCTCGTTCTCAGGGCACACCGGATGAACACTACGTACAACTAAAACCAACCCTCAAGTTTCCCCGAGGTGGCGCTGCAAGTGGCTCTGTTTTGGACCAACACTTAGAGGCGCACTGGCCCGGGAGTTTAAAATAAAGATGACCCTTGAGTCCGCAGAACCCAAGGGAAAAGAGGCTAGGTGGCGAATGGTAAAACCAAGGTTGGGCCTTGCTAGAGGAGTTTTATTCAAGGCAAACTCTCAAGGGGTTCCCATTATAACACAACTGTGTAAGGAACACAAAATCAAGGAACATAACACCGGTATGATGGAAAACTAGGGCGGCAAGAGTGGAACAAAACACCAGGCATAAGGCCGAGCCTCCCACCCTTTACCAAGTATATAGATGCATTAAAGAAGACAAGATATAATAATGATATCCCAACAATAAACATGTTCCAACAAGGAACAAACTCCAATCTTCACCTACAACTAGCAACGCTATAAGAGGGGCTGAGCAAAGCGGTAACATAGCCAAACAACGGTTTGCTAGGACAAGGTGGGTTAGAGGTTTGACATGGCAATATGGGAGGCATGATAAATCATGGGGTAGGTATCGTAGCATAGGCATAGCAATAGAGCGAGCATCTAGAAAGCAAAGATAGAAGTGATTTCGAGGGTATGGTCATCTTGCCTGCAAAGTTCTCCGAGTTGACGTTAGCTTGATCCTCGTAAGCGTACTCAACTGCTTCCTTGATCACATACCCATCTCCCGGCTCTACCCAAAGCAAGAACAGTAACCAAAGGGAACCACAATCAACCATGGTGCAATGTACAAACAACATGATGCAAAACATGGCATGATATGCGGGATGTGATATGCGATGCATATGCATGTTTCGGAAAGGAAAGATTGAACCTGACCTCAACTTGTAAAACCAAGACTGCCACTGGAAAGATGAGTTTATTTCGGTCGAAATCGATATAAAGATCACCGGAATCGGATACACGGTTTGCAAATGGCAACAAAACAAATATGGCACCGATCTGCGATTAACAGCACAAGGCCGTCTAAATGCATGAAGAACAACCAGCTACTGCACTCTAACATAACAACAAATCACATGGCAGTGATCCACTCAAGATGCTTGACAAAAGATGAACACTGAGCTATGGCTAATTCACTCGATATCAGGTTCAAACAAGCATGGCAAAAGTGCAAAAGATAACAGGTTACAGACTTGGTGAAAATAACAACATGTCAGGAATTTAACATCAGGAAGCAATGTTTAGAGCAAGATAACAACATGCTACAGGAAAATATCATGGCAAAGCAGGGCATGGCATGAAGCTACCCAAATCATACAACAAAAGTCCCTTACTGACCATAAGCCAAAAGGGATCAGAAAATACAATGGCAACCATGTGAACATAGCAACTTTCGTTAACAGATTCAGGCTTGGTAGAAAACTGGAACATGGCAAAACATATTCACGTAGGCATGTTTGCAAGTTTGATGCACTCACCACAAGGCATTGCATGACAAACTAAGCATACACCCAGCAAGTAGACATAGCGTAGAAGCTAAAATGGCAAGAACAACCTCATAGCATGCATGGATCAACTACAACAACCTCAGCAAAATTGATTAACACGTAAACAATCTGTCAGGAACATTTTATAGAAAAAGTAGAGCTTGATTGAGTCAATCTAGGGTGCTCCATAATTGCAAACAAAGACATGGATGGATAGAGCATATTCATATCTCCAAAACATCCTTACTGATCATGCTCAAAAGAGGCATGGATCAATCTGTAGCAACATGAATACGTGGCATAAAAATATTAACAGGGCAAAGACTTGGAAGATTTCTAAGTCCCTGAAATCAGCAACATTACGAGAGCTACTTTGCATGCTTGTGCTCATCACCACAGAGATCACAAAAATACATGGAATACACCCCTGTAAAGATGGCATGGCATACCTCAAAACTCATGTAGGGCTCAAGTGCATAGGAGGCACACATTAATCATGGCAAAAATGACAAATGTCCAATTACTGCTAAGAATCTGAAACTAACATTGCATAGCACTCTTGCAACACCATTTAGGGCATCAAGATGAACTCAAATGAACATGGTGCAATCTAATAAAATGAAGTACACATTGAGACGAACAATTTGATATGCTACACGTCCGAAACAGAGCCACGGTTGATGAGTTATGATGCGATGAAAAACGCTAAAAATTACTGTAACTAAGGCAAAAGTCAACCTCCCAGATCCACATCTAGGGTTGCACGCTTTTCGAGGCCCGACGAAGATGTCGCCTGAGACATGGGAGACGGTGGCGGAGGGTGATTCCGGCGACGGGGCAGCGAGCGGCGACCCAGTACGGCGGTGGACGGCGATGGCGGCGGCAGCGCCAGGCGGTGAGGGGCATGGCGGACTCGGGGCGGCGCGGAAGCTGAGGCGACGTGCGGCTTGGCGGCGGGGTCCGGCGACCTCGCGGCGACCAGCGATGGCGGGCGGCGGCCAGAGTCGAGGACTCATCGGCGCGGAGGAGGAAGCGGGCGGCACGGCGAGGCGGGGTCGCCTCGGGCGAGTGGTGGCGGCGACCGGGCTGGGAGGGCCCGATCCGGGCTCTCCGGGCCGGAGGAGAGAGAGGGCCGGCGGGGACACGTGGCGCACTCCTATTGGCACGGGGAGGTGGCGCGGGATGTCCGGCAGCGGAGGATCGGATTTTTAGGGTTAGGGTAGGAAGGGATCCGGGATTTCGGGGGGAGGTCTATATTTATAGGTAGAGGGAGCTAGGAGGCTCCAAATTGAGCACGGTTTACGGCCACACGATCGTGATCGAACGACCGAGATGATGGAAGGGGTTTAGGTGGGTTTTGGGCCACTTTGGAGAGGTGTTGGGCTGCAACACACACGACGCCTTTTCGGTTCCTCGGTTAACCGTTGGAGTACCAAACAAAGTCCAAATGGCACGAAACTTGACAAGCAGTCTACCGGTAGTAAACTGAGGCCGCTTGTCAAGTCTCGGTCCAATCCGAGAACGTTTAACACCCGCACACTAAAAGAGGTAAAAGGGGGCACCGGAGGACATAGGAGCGCCGGAATGCAAAATGGACAACGGGGCAATGCTCGGATGCATGAGACGAACACGTATGCAAATGTGATGCACATGATGACATGATATGAGATGCATGACAAAGGCAAAAGCAACACGAAGACAAAACCTGACAATGAGGAAATAGCATAACTTAGTGCCGAAAATGGCAAGAGTTGGAATACAAATATGACAGGTTACATACGGGGTGTTACAACACTCCACTATGAAAGGATCTCGCCCCGAGATCTAGGACTGGAAAAACTCCGGATATTCAGAACGGAGGTGGTCCTCGCGTTCCCGGGTGGCTTCACGGTCGGAATGATGTGACCACTTTACTTTCAGGAATTTGATAGACTTGTTGCGAGTCTTGCTCTCAGTTTCTTCAAGAATAGCAACGGGGTGCTCATGATAAGACATGTCTTCTTGGAGATCAATCTCTTCAAAGTTGATTGTTCGGTCAGGAGTCTTGAAACACTTGCGAAGCTGAGACACATGAAACACGTCGTGCACGTTTGCAAAGTTGGATGGAAGCTCAAGTTGATAGGCGAGATCGCCTCTTTTACCAATGATCTTGAAAGGACCCACGTATCTAGGGGCAAGCTTCCCTTTGATACCGAAGTGACGAGTACCTTTCATTGGAGAGACACGAAGGTAGACATGGTCTCCGATCTCGAAAGCCAAGTCACCGTGCTTTCTATCATAGTAACTCTTCTGGCGCGATTGCGCGGCTTTGAGATTTTCACGAATGATTGCACATTTCTTCAGCCTCTATGATCAAGTCATTTCCAAGAAGTTGGTGCTCACCAGTCTCTGACCAGTTTAGAGGAGTACGACACTTCCTGCCGTAGAGAATCTCGAATGGGGCCTTGCCCGAACTCGCTTGGAAGCTGTTGTTGTAGGAGAACTCGGCATATGGAAGACAATCTTCCCACATCATACCGAAAGAAATGACACAAGCCCTGAGCATATCTTCAAGAATTTGGTTGACTTGCTCGACTTGGCCACTAGTTTGAGGATGAAAAGTTGTGCTAAAGCGGATGTTGGTGCCCATAGCCTTCTGAAAAGAATCCCAAAACTTGGAGGTGAAGATGCTTCCACGATCTGAAGATATTAACTGTGGAATGCCATGAAGGGAGACAATCCTGGAGGTATATAGCTCTGCCAACTGAGCTGCTGTGATAGACTCTTTGATAGGAAGAAAATGAGCCACTTTAGTGAGCTTGTCGATGACAACGAAGATAGCATCATTGCCATGCTTGGACTTGGGAAATCCAGTCATGAAGTCCATCTCAATATGATCAAACTTCCATTCTGGAATGTCAAGAGGTTGGATGAGACCAGCTGGTCGTTGGTATTCTGCTTTCACTCTTCTGCAGACATCACATTCATTCACGAACTGAGCAATCTCATGCTTCATTCGAGTCCACCAATATGACTGCTTGAGGTCATGGTACATCTTTGTACTTCCAGGGTGAATAGAGAGGAGTGAATTGTGAGCCTCGTTCATAATGAATTTACGAAGGTCACCTTTAGGAACAACAATGCGATTCTCGAAGAATAGAGTATCCTTGTCATCAAGACGATAGCACTTGTACTTGGGTTGACTCTTGGCAATCCCAATCTTCACCTTCTTCACCATAGCATCAAGAAGTTGAGCCTCACGAATCTGATCTTCCAAAGTAGGTGAGACTTGGAGGTTGGCAAGGAATCCTTGAGGAACAACTTGGAGATTGAGTTTGCGGAAAGCTTCACAAAGCTCTGGTTGGTAGGGCTTGATAATCAAACTGTTGCAGTAAGCCTTCCCGTTCAATGCGTCAGCAATGACATTGGCCTTGCCTGGAGTATATTCAATACTCGGATTATACTCTTGAATCATTTTGACCCAACGAGTCTGCCTGAGGTTGAGGTTTGGCTGAGTGAAGATGTACTTGAGACTCTTATGATCAGTGAATATGTCCACTTTTCTTCCCAACAAGAGATGTCTCCTTGTTAAAAGAGCATGGACAACTGCCGCCAACTCGACGTCATGAGTGGGGTAGTTCTTTTCGTTGGGCTTCAACTGGAGAGAGGTATAGCCCACAACTTTCTTATCTTGCATCAACACTGCACTGAGACCTTGAAGGGAAACATCACAGAAGACCTCGAATGGTTTGGATTCATCAGGAGGAGTCAGAACTGGAGCAGTGACTAACTTCTCTTTCAGGTTGTTGAAAGCGATGTCACATTTAGGCGACCAGACATACTTCACATGCTTCTGGACAAGGTTGGAAAGAGGCTTCGCGGTCTTAGAGAAGTTCTCAATGAACCTTCGACAATAGCTTGCGAGCCCAAGGAAGCTGCGGAGTTGCTTCACATTCTGAGGTGGTTCCCAATTCACAATTGCAGACACCTTCTCAGGATTAATAGCTATGCCCTTGGCGGTGATGATATGCCCAAGGTAGAGAATGTCATCGAGCCAAAACTCGCACTTTGAAAACTTCGCATAGAACTAATGTTCTCTGAGTTTATCCAGCACCAATCTCAAATGCTTGGCATGATCCTCCTTAGTCTTAGAAAAGACCAAAATGTCATCGAGGTAGACCAAGATGAAGTCATTTCTGTAGGCGTTGAAGATGAAGTTCATCATGCGAGAGAATGTTGGAGGAGCGTTGACAAGGCCGAAAGACATGATAGTGTATGCATATGAACCATAGCTTGTTCTGAATGCGGTCTTGGGAATATCTTCTTCACGAATGCGAATCTGATGATAGCCCATACGGAGGTCAAGCTTGGAGAATACTTGAGCACCTTTGAGTTGTTCGAAAAGCTCATTGATGTTGGGAAGTGGGTACTTGTTCTTTATGGTCTTTTTGTTCAATCGACGGTAGTCGACACGAAGTCGGTCCGTTCCATCCTTCCTCTTGACAAAAAGAACACCACAACCCCATGGAGAAGAACTTGGTCGGATGAGACCCATACGCTCTTGAATATCGAGTTGTTTCTTCAGCTCCTTCAACTCTTCAGGTCCAAGATTGTAAGGACGTTTGCAAACAGGTTCCATGCCATGCTCAAGATCAATGACGAATTCAACTGGCCGGTGCAGAGGCATTCCTGGAAGCTCTTCTAGAAAGACGTCTTGATATTCACAAACGACTGGAATCTGAGAGATGGCATCCAACTCGCCCTTCTCATTGAGAGAAAACAGACGAATTGTATCATCATGAGCAGCAAAGACGATTACATCCTCAGACAAATGTGTCAATTGAATCTGCCTGGCAGCACAATCAAGCTGAGCCTTGTGCTTAGAAAGCCAATCCATTCCAAGAATAAGATCAATATCTGAGTTACCCAGAACCACTTGAGAGGACAAAAACTTATATTTGCCCAACGTGATAGTAACATCCGGGAGGCAATTGTTAGATGTCATTTGCTTGCCCGGGGACACAATCTTCAACGGGAAAGGGATCTTTTTGGTCACAAAATCATTCTTGGCAACAAAAGGTCTTGAAATAAAAGAAAGCGATGCACCAGTGTCAAAAAGAACTTTTGCAGGAATATCATTAACAGGAAGGTTACCCCTAATCACATCTGACGAGTCCTCTGCCTGAGCTGCATTCAACAAGTTGACCTTGGCATGCTTGGGATTATGCTTGACCACTGCGGTGCTAGCAGATCTCACAGGAGGAGGAGGAGGAAGATGCCTCTGATTGAAGCATTTGTTGGCATAGTGACCCTTCTGCTGACACTTGTTGCACGTGACCTCTGAAAGTGGACGGTGATACAGAGCACTTGATCTTGGAGCATGAGACGAAGTCTTGTTCTGAAAGCCTGGGTTGGGTGGGTGGGAAGATCCATTGCCACCTTTGCTCTTCTGTTCGTAAGGCTGATGGAACGGAGGAGGAGGAGGCAACCAATACTTTTGCTGCTTAGTTGCCACTTGAGTTGAGGAAGAAGGAGTTGCATCTCTGACTCGCTTCTTGGAAGCATCGCACTTTAGTTGAGCAGCCTCTTGTTTCAGTGCCATATTGTAGAACTCATCGTACTTCTGCGGCTCAAAAAGCACAAGAGCTAGTTGGAGATCTTCTCTGAGGCCACCTCTGAACTGATAAATCATGCTCTTCTCGTCAGGGACGTCTTGCTTGGCAAAACGAGCGAGCTTCTGGAACATGATGTTATACTGGTAAACAAACAAGCTTCCTTGCTTTAGGTTGCGGAACTCCTCACGCTTGCTTACGACAACACTCTGAGGAATGTGGTGAGATTTGAAGTCTTGACGGAATTCATCCCAGGTAATCACACGACCTCCTCTGGAATCTTTGTATTGCTAATACCACTCTGCAGCTTGGTCTTTGAGTTGGAACGAGGAAAACTTGACAAAGTCCTCAGGACTGACGTTGCTACACTCGAAATGCTTGCAGATATCCACGAGCCAATCATCAGCGTCTGTTGCCTCGACACAGTTACTGAGGGTCTCTGGCTGGTTTGCGAGGAATTGGTTGAGTGTAGCAAACTGATTCTGATTGTTGCCATGGCCTTGATTCCCTTGGTTGCGCTCTTGCATGAGTTGCATAAGCATCTGCGTGTTTGCATTGGTAGCGGCCATCACAGCTTGCCATGCCTCCGGAGGTGGAGGTGGTGGAGGCGGTTCAGGATTCTGATGCGTTGGAGGAGCCATCCTAATGAGGATGACATCCGTTAGCATCTTGAAAGACAAATATTCAAGCTGGATCAAATGGATCGAAATTGCAACATATAGTCTCAACATTCGAACAAGAATGAACGAATGCATTCCGAATTAAATGGTCACACTTCCATAAATTGACAAGCCACTTAGATAGAGGTAGATGAATAAAACAACAAGGTACGGACAAGAACAGATACTCGGTGAGGATTACCCAATCACAAACCAAATATCTGCGGAAGAAATACTAGAGCTACATGAATTCCCACCTATGAAACTCCCGAAATTTTCCCGGTTATGCAATCAGGTGTTGGGGATACAGGGGAAGCATAATATCTCACCCAAAGCTAGCAAATCCTACATCTAGTTGTATCCATCCTTCAACACATAACCAAGAAACCTTCGGAAATCATTTACCTCAACCTTCGAAAAGCATCCATTATACGAGTTATGGCAATACTCCCGAACTCCCGCCCCAGTACTGGGTGGCGTCGAGGTTATCTCACCAACAACTGCATAAAAGAGATTTTCGATGTCGGCGAAACTCAGGTATTCCAGAATTACAACGATAAAATTGTGACGACAACACCTCAGAGCTCAACTCCCCGGGACACTGCCACAACCCCTAAATGTCAGGAGGCATCAAGAACAATGTTCTCGTCACAAAACCATCCGAACGATTCCAAGATACCCGAGTGATCCTAAAAAAAATAGTGAAATTTGAGAAGAGAAGAGTCAAGATGCCTCACCAGAGCGACGAAGGGACTGAGGAGTAAAAAGAATCCTACTCTTCGATATATATAATCCTAAATGACTCAAAACATTTTTTTTCTAGACTCAACAATGCCAGCGATTCGATCAAGCAGGGGTATCCTAAGTCGGGGAAGGCTCTGATTACCAACTTGTAACGCCCATGATGCGGCTATATCTCCCACGTGTCGAAGCACGACTTAGAGGCATAACCGCATTGTAAGCAATGTCGCAAGTGGGGTAATCTTCACACAACCCATGTACTGAATAAGGAAAAAGAGGTACATAGTTGGCTCACAATCTCCACGTCACACAATGTGTAAATATAACATTACATTCATCCAGATACAATCAAGGTCCGACTACGGAACCAAAATAAAGACAACCCCAAATGCATAATGTCCCCGATCGCCCCAACTGCGCTCCACTACTGATCGTCTGGAAAGGAAACGTAGTATCGTCTTGAGTCCTCATTGAACTCCCACTTGAGCTCAGTCAAATCCCCTGGAGCGGTATCATCGGTCCCTGCATCTAGTTTTGAAGGCATCTGTGAGTCACGGGGACTCAGCAATCTCACACCCTCGCGATCAAGACTATTTAAGCTTATAGGAAGGGTAATAGGTATGAGGTGGAGCTGCAGCAAGCACTAGCATATATGGTGGCTAACATACGCAAATGAGAGCGAGAAGAGAAGGCAAGGCACGGTCGAGAAACTATGAACAGGAAGTGATCCCCGAACAACCTATGTTCAAGCATAACACGACATCGTGTTCTCTTCCCGGACTCCGCCAAAAAGACACCGTCATGGACACACACTCTGTTGATTCATTTTAATTAAGTTAAGATTCAGGTTTTCTACAACCGGACATTAACAAATTCCCATCTGCCCATAACCGCGGGCACGGCTTTCGGAAGTTCAAATCCCTGCAGGTGTCGGAGTAATGGGCCACGGGTAGGCCAACCTGAGCCCTATGACCTTTCAAGACATCGGGGCAGGCTGCGCCCCTCAAGACCACAGGGCGAAGAGCCGCCCCCTGGGGAGTCTACGGCAAGGATGCCGACTGCCTGCTCACGGCCGAGTCCCAGGGACGACTTCCAGAGAAGCCGGCTTTGAGGAGTCGGCCTGCGACTCCAACAAACCGTGACCTCATCGAGAGGGACGGGGCAGGGGCATGGCTACAATAAAGCCCACTCCCCGTCCCTTACCAAGGGCAGGCATGGCTACAGCGCGCCATACTTGGGAAGATCTCGCCGCGGCGTGGCACTGTTGCCCAGCCGGCCCTGACATCAGCACCATTGTACCTAGTCCTGCACCCACGACGGCTTGTCTATACGGCCTGGAGGCAGCAAGGCCCACCAGCTAGCGAGACCTCGGGAGACGGCGGGGGCACCGCCAGTCGGATCCAACGGGAGTCGGCCCGGGGGAGTCGCCCGAGCCCTCCCCCGGCCCCACGCGCCATTAATCAAGAAGAGATGGGGAGTGGCCATAGTGATCGCCCGCCAGGCGGCGGGGCTGTTGCCACGACCCCATGACCAAGCTTGCATCTTCATGAGCACGGCTACAGTAATCAGCAGGCGGCAAGACCCGCCCGCGGGGGACGCGGCCTGTCGGCTCCATACCAGACCAGTCGGCGGGGCCCACCAGTCGGCGGGCCCTAGCAGTCGGCGGAGAAGTCGGAGGTCGGAGACACTGACGGCTGGGCCCGCACCCAGTCACATTACCATTGTACCCCTGGGGGATAGGCCTATATAAACCCCCAGGGCACCCATGCAAAGGGTTGGACCCTAGTAGTTCTATACCTCACAAGATAGAGGGAGAGAGCTAGCCTTGCCCTCTCCTAACACCATACACAGCTCAAGGGGCAACCGTGTAAACACTTGACCATAGTGATCATGCGGAGACCCCGCAGAGCAGCAGTAGGGGTATTATCTCCCCGGAGAGCCCCGAAGCTGGGTAAGATTCGCCGGCGTGCGTGTCTTCGCCTCATCCCGTTTCCAGGCACCGGCGACGTTCTACTCGCCCCCACCATGATAAGCCATCCGTTGGCATATGTCGCACCAAACCCCCGATATTTGGCGCCCACCGTGGGGCATGGTGCACCGTCGTCCGGAGATCTGTTCTGGACGGGAACCCTTTTCCTCCCTGGCGAGCGCAGCCAGCCAGGCACACTAGACGAAGTTTGCATCGATGCGCTGCGCAGCGTGGAGATCGCCTACGCAGCAAGCTCCTTGGCCGAACTTGTCGGCGAGGTCCGCCTCTCCGATGAACCTACGTCCGACGCAGGCGTAGGCGGCCCCGAAAACCTCCTCACGGGCCTCCTCAATCAACTCCACGTTTCCGGCGAGCCTACCGTAAACTTGGAGTCCGTAGGCTCCACCGACCCGATGCTGGTCGACTCCAACACCGTGTCGGTCGACGCTTTCCCCTCCAACGTGGTGGTCTGCGACGACCCTCTCCCCCACACGGAGAGCGACGGGAGCACCATCACTGAGCTGCTGGTCATCAGTCATGACGAGTTCCCTGGTGGAAGGGCGCCCGACTCACTCGGCGCGGCGTTGCAAGACCTAGCTGCGCCCATTCCAGAAGATGCTGACGCAGAGATGCTAGAAGCGCGCCGCCTTCAGCTTGTTGAAGGTGCGAAGAAGTTAGCCAGCATGAGACGCTTGTCAGAAGCTTACCAGCGGGAGATGGATCGCGCTGTTGGCGGCTCGCCGGCTCCGGCAGGGCCCAGCCGCCTTGGCACGGTTCAGCAGAGCGGCGTAGCCATCGCCAGCCTGTTTGGGGCTAGCCGTCCCATGTATGCCACTCCAGCGGAGAACATCCGAGCCACCCAGCCAGCGGCGGATGAGGTGGACAATTTCGAGGGCGAAGAGTGCCGCCTCATGATGGAGCGAGTCCAGCGGCTCCTCGACGCGACCGCCGCGCAGAACGAGGTCAGCTACCGCACGGAGGCGCCGCAGCGGCCAAACGACGACCCGCACCGAGATCAAGGCGCGACGTCTCAGACGCCGACTGGCGGTGCCCGAGGAAGAAAGGACAAGGAGCTGGCTGTCAGCCACAGTCGGACTCGGATTACCATAGAGCGCGACCGAGACGGCCGCCCAAGATCAGTGGAATGACGGGACGACTGTCCGCCTCCCCCTCCCCGCAAGGAGAGGCGAGTCTCCCCGCCGCCTGTTGACCATCCGACTCTCAAAGACCGCCTTGGCCGCCGAGAGGGAGTTGGGGAGAATGACGCCCGCCATCAGATCGACCGACTTCACCGGTCCCTGGCGCTGGAAGAAGAAGACGAGCTGGGTCCGCCTTGTTTCGGGCCCCGCATTCAGGACGAGCCCTTTCCCAGAGGGTTCACGCTCCCAAGAGACACGCCCAAGTATACCGGCTCCGTGAAGCCGGAAGACTGGCTAGTCGACTACTCTATGGCTGTCAGCATAGCAAACGGCAACATGCGTGTCGCCGTAAAGTACGTTCCGCTCATGCTTCAGGGCACGGCCCGGACATGGCTGAACAGCCTAAAGCCCCGCAGCATCAACAGTTGGGTCGACTTCACCGAAGCGTTCGTTCACAACTTCACCAGCACGTACAAGCGTCCTCCCAAGCCTCGCCAGCTCTCCCTATGCATGCAAGGTCCTGATGAGTCAACTCGCGACTACCTCACGCGTTGGGCTGAGCTCCGGAACTCCTGCGAGGGCATGCACGAGGTGCATGCCATCGAGTACTTCACAGCCGGGTGCCGAGAAGGCACCCTCCTCAAGCACAAGCTCCTCTGCGACGAGCCAGAAACCCTCGACGAGTTGCTGATCATAGCGGACAAGTACGCTATGGCCGACTCCTCCATGAAGACAGAAATTCAAATCAGCACGACTGGCAAGGTAGCTCCTCAGGCTCCAAGAACTCCAGCAGCAGACGCCGGCCGGCGACAACAGCAGGGCGACCACAAATGCAAGGCCCCGCAGCCGGCTTCCAGCAGCCGGCAGGTCGCGACTGTCGAAGCCCAGCAGCCAGAAGAGCGGCCTCCGCCCAAGCAACAGAAAGGCGGCAAGCCGAACTGGTCGCCGGCCTTCTCTTATGAGCAGACCTTGGATGGACCTTGCAAGTTCCACAGCGGCGCGAAGCCATCAAATCACACCACCCATAAGTGCCACTGGCTCACTAGGATCGCCAAGGGAGATGGCCTCCTGCCACCCCCGCCTGCTAGGCAGCCGCCTCCGCCCCAGTAGCCGGCAGTCAGGCCAGTTGGTGCAGTACAAGACGAGTACCCTGAAGAGCACGGAGCCTATGTGGTCCAGTGTGGCTGACGATCGACGCAGCAGGCGGCTGCAGCGACAAGAGGTGAACGCGGTAGCCTCAGAGACGCTAGAGTTCATGCACTGGTCAGAGAGGCCCATCAGCTGGAGCAGGGCCGACACCCAGAAGTGATGCCGAGTCCGGGCTCCTACGCCTTGGTCCTGGACTCCACCTTTGCCACGGACAAACAGGCCGCACATTTATCGCGAGTTCTGAAAGATGGGGGCAGCAGCATCAACATCCTGTACAAGGACACCATGGAGAAGTTAGGAATCAAGCAGAGACAGCTTCAGAACAGCCGGGCTGTGTTCCACGGCATTGTTCCTGGGCTTTCCTGTTCACCAATCGGCAAGATCCTGATTGACGTCCTCTTTGGGGACAAAGATCACTTCCGAAGAGAGTCTGTTTGGTTTGAGGTGGTGGACCTTGAGAGCCCATACCATGCGCTACTTGGTCGGCCTGCCTTGGCCAAGTTCATGGCGGTCCCCCACTACGCCTACCTCAAGATGAAGATGCCCAGTTCCAGGGGAATTCTGACTGTGGCCGGCGACTACCGGAAGTCGTCCGCTTGCGCGGCCGAGAGCAGTCGGCTGGCCGAGTCCCTGGTGATTGCGGCCGAGAAGTGACTCCTTGAGCGAGCTGTGGTGATGGCCGGCAAGCAGCCGGAGATATCGTCCGACCCGAAGGAGTCGGAGGCCGAAGGTTCGTTCAAGCCGGCCAAAGAGACAAAGAAGATACCCTTGGATCCGGAGCACCCAGAGAGGTACGCCGTCGTAGGTGCAAACCTCGACAGCAAATAGGAAGGCGAGCTCGTCGATTTCCTCCGTGAGAATTGAGACATCTTCGCGTGGTCTCCCAAAGACATGCCAGGTGTGCCGACGGAATTCGCCGAGCACAAGTTACACGTCCGATCTGATGCAAAGACGGTCAGGCAGCCCCTATGCCGCTTATCAGAATAGAAGAGAAGAGTTGTCGGAGAAGAGATAGCCCGACTCCTAGCAGTCGGCTTCATTATGGAAGTTTTCTTCTCGGAGTGGCTGGCAAATCTGGTCCTTGTGCTAAAGAAGAAAAAGCAATGGCGAATGTGTATTGACTACACGAGCCTCAACAAGGCCTACCCAAAGGACCCGTTTGCTCTGCCGAGAATTGATCAGGTGATAGACTCCACAGCCGGATGCGAGCTGTTGAGTTTCTTGGATGCGTACTCATGATATCACCAGATCAAGCTGAACCCGGCTGATAGATTGAAGACCGCCTTCATCACGCCGTTTGGAGCATTATGCTACCTCATCATGACGTTCGGCCTGAGGAATGCCGGTGCCACCTTTCAGCGTTGCATGCAGAAGTGCCTCCTCAAGCAGCTCGATAGGAATGCCCACGTTTACGTGGACGACGTAGTGGTGAAGACAGAAAAGCGAGGAACATTACTGGAAGACCTCAAGGAGACCTTTGAGAACCTGTGCCGATTCCAGATCAAGCTCAACCCCGAGAAGTGTGTCTTCGGAGTACCAGCCGGCCAGCTGCTAGGTTTCCTGGTCTGTGAACGTGGCATAGAATGCAACCTAGTAAAAATCAAGGCCATCGAGAGAATGGAGGTACCTAGCCGACTGCTAGATGTGCAGAAGTTCACCGGCTGCTTGGCGTCCATCAGCCGATTCATCAGTCGACTGGGCGAGAAAGCTCTCCTCTTATACCAACTCATGAAGAAGACCACTTTTTTCGAGTGGAACCATAAGGCAGACGAAGCTTTCCACCAGTTGAAGAAGATGCTGACTACTCCACCCGTCCTGGCGGCTCCGACTCCCAAGGAAGCTATGCTCCTGTACATCGCCGCCACCAGCCGAGTAGTCAGCACAGTCATCGTAGTAGAGCGCAAGGAGGAAGGCAAGGCGCTACCTATCCAGAGACCAGTATATTACCTGAGCGAGGTACTGTCGACCTCCAAGCAGAACTACCCCCACTACCAGAAGATGTGCTATGGTGTGCACTTTGCCGCCAAGAAATTGAAGCCTTACTTTCAAGAACATCCAATCACGGTGGTCTGCACGGCTCCACTTGCCGAGATCATGGGCAGCCGCGATGCCTCCGGTCGAGTGGCCAAGTGGGCCATAGAGCTGGCTCCTTACACCATCTAATACCAGCCCCGCACCGCTATCAAGTCACAAGCACTGGCCGACTTCCTCGTCGACTGGGCCGAGACCCAGTACCTGCCTCCAGCACCTGACTCCACCCATTGGCGGATGCACTTCGACGGCTCCAAGATGCGCACCGGCTTGGGAGCCGGCGTCATCCTCACCTCTCCCAAAGGCGACAAGCTAAAATATGCACTGCAAATCCACTTCGCCGCCTCCAACAACGTGGCCGAGTACGAGACGCTCATTCACGGGCTCCGGCTTGCCAAAGAACTTGGCATCCGCCGGATCTTGTGTTATGGTGACTCGGACTTAGTGGTCCAGCAGTCGTCTGGCGACTGGGACGCAAAACACGCAAACATGGCGAGCTACCGTTTCCTCGTACAGCAACTCAGCGGGTATTTCGAGGGGTGTGAGTTCCTCTACATACCAAGAAACGACAACGACCAAGCAGACGCCTTGGCACGAAGCGGCTCTACCCGCCAAGCAATTCCATCTGGCGTCGCCCTTCAACGCCTCCTCAAGCCGTCTGTCAAGCCTTCACCAGAATCAGACTCCATCTTTGTGCCGGCTCCTCCCGAAGACGGCGGATCCGACTCCAGGGCTCCGGCAGTTGGAACAGGGACTTTGGCAGGCAACTCCAAAGCTGCTTTAGTCGAGCCCGGCCTGGGGACTGCTGTGACAGACTCGAAGATTCCAGAACTCGACCCAAGGACCGAGCCAGTCGGCCTGGGGACTTCATCAGCCCAACAAGCGGTTGTTGACTCCAGCCCGCTGCCTCCCAGCCCAGCCGCCCTCGTCCAAGTCGCAGTCCTGATAGTCTACGAAATAGCAGCACCCTCATGGGCCCAGCCCATCCTCAAATTTCTGGTGAACAAAGAGCTACCAACTGATGAGATCTCAGCTCGGCAAGTACAACGCCGGGCAGCAGCCTATACCATAATCAACAGAGAGCTGGTCAGGCGCAGCGTCATTGGTGTCTACCAGCGTTGCGTAGAGCCCGAGCAAGGCCAGGCGATCCTCAAAGACATCCATCAAGGCGAATGTGGCCACCATGCGGCTTCAAGAGCACTCATCGCCTAAGCTTTTCGGCACGGTTTCTTTTGGCCGATTGCCTTGGAAGAGGCCAAGGAGTTGGTCCAAAAATGCAAAGGGTGCCAGAAGTTCAGCTCCAAGCCGCACCAGCCGGCTTCTGCGCTCAAGACCATCCCCATTGCTTGGCCTTTCGCAGTTTGGGGTCTAGACATGGTAGGACCATTCAAAACAGCACGAGGTGGTCTAACTCACCTACTTGTCGCGGTCGACAAGTTCACCAAGTGGGTGGAAGTGAACCCAATTAAGAAACTGAACGGTCTGACTGCCGTGACCTTCATCACCGATATCACAATTCGGTATGGCATGCCACACAGCATCATCACCGACAACGGCACAAATTTTGCCAAAGGCGCCTTGGCCCGTTTCTGCGCAACACAGGGCATCCGACTGGACCTAGCGTCCGTCGCCCACCCGCAGTCAAACGGCCAAGTGGAGCGAGCAAACGGCCTCATATTGTCCGGCATCAAGCCTCGGTTGATCGAGCCTCTAGAGCGCTCGGCTGGCTGCTGGCTCGACGAGCTGCCAGTCGTCCTCTGGAGTCTGCGCATAACTCCAAACAAGTCAACCGGCTTCACGCCCTTCTTCCTCGTCTACGGTGCCGAAGCCGTCATCCCAACGGACATAGAGTTCGACTCCCCATGAGTCACCATGTACACCGAGGAGGAAGCAGAAGAAGCACGACAAGACGACGTCGATTTGCTGGAAGAGGGCCGGCTGTTGGCACTCAGCCGGTCCAGCATCTACCAGCAGAGCCTGCGCCGATACCACAACAGGAAGGTCAGGCCAAGATCTTTCCAAGAAGGCGACCTTGTACTCCGCCTGATCCAGCGAACAGCCGGCCAGCACAAGTTGTCGCCGCCTTGGGAAGGCCCTTTCATCATCAGCAAAGTACTAGGCAACGACTCCTACTACCTGATCAACGCTCAGAAGCCCCGAGCACGCAAGAGGGACGACTCCGGCAAGGAGACTGAGCGGCCATGGAATGCAAATCTTCTCCGAAGATTTTACAGTTGATGTAGTATGTACCATGCTACCTTTTTTATTAAAAATACCAAGACTTCGGGCCCCCCGAGACGAGCTCGGGGACTGCCCTCTTTTGTCTGTATGATAAAAATTATGCCTACAAGTATGTTACTCTTTGACATACCGTTTGGCACCGGGCTCGACAAGTCGGCCCGGGGACTTGCCGCCTTGCACTATGAAATGCTTCCTGCAGCCAGACAAGTAGTGTGTAGCATCTAAGCCGTCTTCTGTCAGAAGCCGCAGCTCGCAGAGCGACTGTACGGTGGGCAGAGGTAAGGTAGAATGTGTGCTCGCACGAAAAATGGCTAAGGACTCAAAGCATAAAACATAGCTCAAGACGGCTTCCAGCCTTTCTCGCAAACCGATTCTCGGATAGTCAGTTTGTCGTTTTCTATCCAACTTGCTCAAAGAATCTTGAAATCGGCTAAGTACTTGCTTTCTCAAAGTAGCCTAGCACTTGATCCAGCAACAGTCTGCAAAGCGGCTATCCGATTGGCAAGGCAGGTAACTAGGAGAAAGTGGCAAAGGAAAACAGCCAAAAAGAACAATGAGCAAGAAAAGATAGACATATATATATAACATAGGCCCTTGGCCGAATTGCCAAGCAGAGGTTCAAAATACACCTCGCAGGTGGAATTGTGCGAATTAACAAGTTCCTCAAAAGACTACTGAAGCAGATAAAACAAAAGACACTGCGGCAGCTTAGGAGGCGGCAGACAGAGTCGGGGGGTCGGAGGAGGCGCCAGCGTCAGTCGTCGGGGCGGTCGGCCGGCTAGTCTCGGCTTGATCGCCTCCGGCAGCAGTCGGATCGTTCGCACGCGGCTTGTTGCTGGAGGCGCGGTCGGGCTGAGGCTGGCCGTCTGCTCCATCTTCTGGTACCTCCGCCTCGCCCTCACCCTCTGCCTCGTCCTCCTCCTCGATGCTGGAGTCGATCACCTCCGCCGAGTCTTCGCCGTAGTATGGGTTCATCCCAAACCACTCCGGCGGGACCTGCTCGCCGACTTCAGACCAGTCGGGGACGAAGATGCTCGTGTCGGTGTACTCGGTGATCGCCGCAGCACGCTTGACGAGGGCGTCTTCCGTAGCCGCCAGCTCCGGCTGGGCCTCCAACCGAAGCGTGGCCAACCGGTCTAGATCCAGCCCCGGGTACCACGCCTTGACGAACTCCAAGGCCCGGCGCGCTCCATCCCGGGCCGAACAGCCCTTCCAGGCCTCGAGGCGACCAGCCGCGACCTCCAACCAGTTGGCCGTCAGGCTGGGGGTGCGCGGAGCCTGCATATCCGGCCAAAGGGCAGAGATCGCCTGAGCACCAATGCGCTGAAGCCGGCGCAGCATCCGGTGAGCCAACCGGAGGCGAGCCTTGATACTCAAGATGTGCTCATCAAGAGTTCGGGGGGAATCGGCGGCGATCTCTGCGCCCTCCACCCTCCGACTTTCACGATCGGCCTCGATGGCTTGGATAGCGGCCTGAGACTGCCCAGGGAAGAAGTCTACAAAAGACACGAAGAAACAAAAAAGCGAGTCAAAAACCAGGAGTTGGCACGACCTAGGTTGGCGGCTCAAAGAAAGAAAACAAAGAGACACACCATCAACGATGTCTTCGATCTCGTGAAAGCCGGAGGACAGCATTGCCTCCTTATCAGACCAGGAAGAGCACTCGCTCGCGAACTCGGCCAGGAGGGCGGCCTCCATCTCCTCCGCCTCCCTCTGCGACTTCACGAGCAGCCCCTTCTGCTCTGCCAACTGAGTGGTCAGCAGATCGCGCTCCGCGGCGAGCTTGCTGCACTCCTCCCCTTTGGCGAGCAGGGCGGAGTTGGCTTCGCTCAGCTGCTATTGAAGAGCAGCGTTGGCCCCTGAAGGAAAGAAAGAAAGACAGCAATCGTCAACATAGTAGGTCGCCGGGGAGATCCGGCCCGACTGCTCAGCAGCCGGCCCGAATCTCGGGGACTACAGCCCGCGGGTGCACTAGCACGCCCCCACATAGAAGAGAAAAAGGAGGAGGACTTACTCCGGCTCTCCGCCAAGTCAGCGGTCCGCTTGCCCAACTCTTCAACATTACGGTTGAAGGTGGTGACGCGGAGGTTATGATAGTCCTGCAACAAGCGTTTCAGACAAAGTTAGTACCCAGAAGTTCATCAAATTGGAGTTCCGGGCCGCCTGCTCAGCAGCCGACCCAAAACTCAGGGACTACACCCAGTGGGTGCGCTGGCGCGCCCCCGCAGAGAGAAACAAGAAAAAACAAAGGCCCAAAGAAAAGACATACCCGGACGGCCGCCCGTGATGCCAGGAACGCCTTAGTGCAGCTCTGGAGGGCGTCGCCCTCAGCGCGGAGCTTCGCCTGGACGTCCAGGAGCGCCCGGTTCAGCGGCCCTGTGCCGCCTCCCCACAACCACCCAACAAGTGCGGCGCTCGTCGCCTCAGCGTCTGGAGCCGCCGAGCTGGCGGTGCCGGCTTCCAAGGGGCGGGGGGCCGAAGTCGCTTTCTCCAGACGACGGCGCGCTGGCGAGCCGACCTGCAGGAGTAGCCTTGCCACAGCCTCTTCTTCAGTCGACGGCACCGAAGGGTCCGCTGGCTGCTCGCCTTGCACGCCTCCAGACGGCGGCAGAGGCGGCGGCGGAACGTTCGCACCCGGAGTAGAGGACTCGCGACCTTCCCTCTCCTCGACGAGGTTCTCCCCGCCGGCTCCTCCAGTCTGCCCCGTGAACTCCGGCGGCGGCGGCGCAAAGTTCAGCGGGGTAACAAGAAAGGCCGCCTCGCGGCGTGCGGCTTCCTCAGCCTGCTGCTTCGCCGCGGCGGCGGCTTCGGCCTCCGCTAGTTTTTTCTTGGCGGAGGCCTCCGCCCTGTCGGCCTCCGCCTTCTCCAGGCGGAGGGCTTCTTCTTCATTACGCTTCTCCTGCGCATTTCGCTCCGTCGCCTCCCGGAGGTCGGCAGTGGGGTCTATCCGCCGAGTGGTGGCGGGCGTCTCCGCTGACCCCATGACGGAGGCGGCGGCAACCCGCTCCAGAGAGAGGGGAGCCCTGAAGAAAGAGCGGCGAGCAGAGACTCAGACAAAGCACGAAGAAAGAACGAACTTTGAAGACAGAATACTTACGTAGAGACCAATGGCGGCTTCTTCACTTCCTTACGGAAGAGGATGGCCTTCGTGGCCGCCTCGTCCCGCCGGGTCGCCGCAGCCGAGCCCTTGGGCTTCTTCGGCCGGCTGCCGAAGAAAGTCGGCGCAGCCCGGCGCTTCTTCCCGCTGCCTGGAGCGCCCGACGCGGCAGAAGAGCCCGCGCCCAGCTGGCTAGCTCCTAGCCGATGGCGAGGGGCGACTCCTTCCTCGGCGTCGTCTTCAGGCCAGTTGGCAAAGGTGGCAGAGGGCCTGAAGTCGCCTGTCGTCCCTCCTCCTCCCTCGGCGTCGTCTTCTAGAGCCACCGCCCCCAGATCGGGGTCGTCGACGTCGCTCTCCGCCCGGTCGGCGGCGAACTCACGTGCCGGCCCCGAGGTGCCGGCTGGTGGGTGAAGAAGGGGATTCTAACCAAAAAGCAGACTGATTAGAACAAGACTCGGCAAGAAGAAGACAATCTAAAGAAAAGAAAGGCGACTCACCACGGGCCGGGGATTGGCGCGAGAGTATAGCTCCTTGCCGAATCGCCAGTCCTCCGGGAGCCTGCTGTCTAAGAGGTAGTTCACCATCAGGGCCACCTCTTCGTGAGGCATGTCCTTGGTGCACATCCAACTCGGGTCGCGGCCCCTGCTCATCTGGCATATCAGGTGAGGGCGGCCTTGGAGTGGGAGAACTCGGCGCAAGACGAAGGCGGCCAGCAGGTCCGGGCCAGTCAGACCCTCCGACTGCGTCAGCACTCGGAGTCGTGTGATGGCGCTAGCTCCCGCAGGCGTCAGTGACCTGGCCCGGTACGACCAGCTGGGCAGTCTGCCAGCCGGCAGATTGACCCAGTCGCCCCACGTGGCGACGTTCCTGACGTAGAAGTAGGACCGCTGCCACATCTTCACCGACTTCAGCAGCGCGATGGAGGGGAAGTGGTTGTCGGCTCCTGTCCTTCGCACGGCGATGAAGGCGCCGCACTGAGCCGGCACGCCTGCGGCCTGGGTGCCGAGCTTGGAGAAGAAGAACTCCCCCCAGAGCTCGAGGGTGGGGAGGACTCCAAGGAAGCCCTCGCACAGAGCCACGAAGGCGGACAGCAGCACCACTGTGTTGGGGGTGAGGTGGTGCGGCTGGAGTCCGTAGAACTCCCTGAACGACTGGAGGAAGCTGCTCGCCGGCAGCCCTAGCTCGCCCTCCCGCACGAGACGCACCTGCACGCGATCCTCGCCGGGAAGCCAATGAGTCCGGCGAAGGAACTCTATATGGTCTTCGTGGACCTCAGAGCCGTCCCAGGTGCCGGAGCGCACCGAGGGAGGCGCGGCAGCAGAGGAAGAGCTCATCGTCGCGAGCGGTCACCACAGCATGCGCCGTAGCTTGGGCGTGTGGCGGAGCGAGCGAGCGAGAGAAGAAACGGGAAGTAGGAGAGCGAAGGAGCTGCGAGGGGGAAGAAAGCAAGGGGCAGTAGGAAAGAGGGGTGCGCGTGCTCCCCTCTTCCCCCTACTTATAGCCCTCGGGGCTGCGAAGCCGAGGGGGCGGGCGTGGGGATTTACTGCGCCCACAACCCCACGCCCCCCACGATCCCTGCAAAGTTACCGCGCGCAGTAACTCCACAGGAATCCTAACCATCCACCGGGGCCACGGCGGATCCGCTCGGGCGCCGAGGCACGGTAGTGGCGGGCCCCACCTATGGGCCTGTCCCGTGGCGCGTGTGGCCTGGCAGGACGGCCTAGCCACGTGCCCACATGTGGCATGCCAAGAACGGGCGGTGGCCTGTAAGCTTAGCTAGCACGCCACTTGAGATCCCGCCGTGACGTTCGAACTACTGAGCAAGTCGGAATAGAGTGGGCCTGAGTCGGGCGAGTCCGACCCTGTCTAGTCGGCCCGGTGGAAGTCAATAAAGACCATGTGTCGAGCATCCGAAAAAAGAAACTGCTGAGGCTTCTCGGCCGATCGTCCATGGCGCCTCACCAGCTTCGGGGACTACTGTCGGAGTAATGGGCCACGGGTAGGCCAACCCGAGCCCCATGACCTTTCAAGACATCGGGGAAGGCTGGGCCCCTCAAGACCACAGGGCAAAGAGCCACCCCCTGGGGAGTCTACGGCAAGGCGGCCGACTGCCCGCTCACGACCGAGTCCCAGGGACGACTTCCAGAGAAGCCGGCTTTGAGGAGTCGGCCGGCGACTCCAACAAACCGTGACCTCATCGAGAGGGACGGGGCAGGGGCGTGGCTACAATAAAGCCCACTCCCCGTTCCTTACCAAGGGCAGGCATGGCTACAGCGCGCCGTACTTGGGAAGATCTCCCCGCGGCGTGGCACTGTTGCCTAGCCGGCCCTGACATCAGCACCACTTTACCTAGTCCTGCGCCCACGACGGCTTGTCTGTACAACCTGGAGGCAGCAAGGCCCACCAGCCAGCGAGACCTCGGGAGACGGCGGGGGCATCGCCAGTCGGATCCAACGGGAGTCGGCCCGGGGGAGTCGGCCGAGCCCTCCCCCGGCCCCACGCGCCATTAATCAAGAAGAGATGGGGAGTGGCCATAGTGATCGCCCGCCAGGCGGCAGGGCTGTTGCCACGACCCCATGACCAAGATTGCATCATCAGGAGCACGACTACAGTAATCAGCAGCCGGCAAGACCTGCCTGCGACGTACGCGACCTGTCGGCTCCGTACCAGACAAGTCGGCGGGGCCCACTAGTCGGCGGGCCCCACCAGTCGGCGGAGAAGTCGGAGGTCGAAGACACTGACGGTTGGGCCCACGCCCAGTCACATTACCATTGTACCCCTGGGGGTAGGCCTATATAAACCCCCCAGGGCACCCAAGCAAAGGGTTGGACCCTAGTAGTTCTATACCTCACCAGATAGAGGGAGAGAGCTAGCCTTGCCCTCTCCTACCACCATACACAGCTCAAGGAGCAACCGTGTAAACACTTGACCATAGTGATCATGCGGAGACCCCGCAAAGCAGCAGTAGGGGTATTATCTCCCCAGAGAGCCCCGAAGCGGGGTAAGATTCGCCGACGTGCATGTCTTCTCCTCATCACGTTTCCAGGCACCGGCGACGTTCTACTCGCCCCCACCATGATAAGCCATCCGTTGGCATATGTCGCACCAAACCCCCGACAGCAGGTGTGTCCCACCTTAGCCCATCACAGGCTCTCACGGTCAACGAAGGATATTCCTTCTCCCAAGACAATCCGATCAGACTCGGAATCCCGGTTACAAGACATCTCGACAATGGTAAAACAAGTCCAGCAAGACCACCCGCTGTGCCAACAAATCCCGATTGGAGCTGCACATATCTCGTTCTCAGGGCACACCGGATGAACACTACGTACAACTAAAACCAACCCTCAAGTTTCCCCGAGGTGGCGCTGCAAGTGGCTCTGTTTTGTACCAACACTTAGAGGAGCACTGGCCCGGGGGTTTAAAATAAAGATGAACCTTGAGTCCGCGGAACCCAAGGGAAAAGAGGTTAGGTGGCGAATGGGAAAACCAAGATTGGGCCTTGCTGGAGGAGTTTTATTCAAGGCGAACTATCAAGGGGTTCCCATTATAACCCAACCATGTAAGGAACGCAAAATCAAGGAACATAACACCGGTATGACAGAAAACTAGGGTGGCAAGAGTGGAACAAAACACCAGGCATAAGGCCGAGCCTTCCACCCTTTACCAAGTATATAGATGCATTAAATAAGACAAGATATAATAATGATATCCCAACAATAAACATGTTCCAACAAGGAACAAACTCCAATCTTCACCTGCAACTAGCAATGCTATAAGAGGGGCTGAGCAAAGCGGTAACATAGCCAAACAACGGTTTGCTAGGACAAGGTGGGTTAGAGGTTTGACATGGAAATATGGGAGGCATGATAAAGCATGGGGTAGGTATCATAGCATAGGCATAGCAACAGAGTGAGCATCTAGTAAGCAAAGATAGAAGTGATTTCGAGGGTATGGTCATCTTGCCTGCAAAGTTCTCTGAGTTGACGTTAGTTTGATCCTCGTAAGCATACTCAACTGGTTCCTCGATCACGTACTCGTCTCCCGGCTCTACCCAAAGCAAGAACAAAAAGCAAAGGGAACCACAATCAACCACGGTGCAAAGTACAAACAACATGATGCAAAACATGGCATGATATGCGGGATGTGATATGCGATGCATATGCATGTTTCGGAAAGGAAAGATTGAACCTGGCCTCAACTTCGAAAACCAAGAGTGCCGCTAGAAAGATGAGTTGATTTCGGTCGAAATCGATATAAAGATCACCGGAATCGGATGCATGGTTTGCAAATGGCAAGCAAAACAAATATGGCACCGATCTGCAATTAACAACACGAGGCCGTCTAAATGCATCAAGAACAACCAGCTACTGCACTCTAACATAACAAAAAATCACATGGCAGTGATCCACTCAAGATGCTTGAAAAAATATGAACACTGAGCTATGGCTAATTCAATCAATATCAGGTTCAAACAAGCATGGCAAAAGTGCAAAAGATAACAAGTTACAGACTTAGTGGAAGTAACATGTCAGGAATTTAACATCAGGAAGCAATGTTTAGAGCAAGATAACAACATGCTACAGGAACATATCATGGCAAATCAAGGCATGGCATGAAGCTACTCAAAGCATACAACAAAAGTCCCTTACTGAGCATAAGCCAAAAGGGATCAGAAAATACAATGACAACCATGTGAACATAGCAATTCGTTAACATATTCAGACTTGGTACAAAACTGGAACATGGCAAAACTGATTCACGTAGGCATGTTTGCGAGCTCGATGCACTCACCACAAGGCATTGCATGACAAACTAAGCATACACCCAGCAAGTAGACATGGCATAAAAGCTAAACATGGCAAGAACAACCTCATAGCATGCATGGATTAACTACAACAACCTCGGCAAAATTGCTTAACACGTAAACAATCTGCCAGGAACATTTTATAGAAAAAGTAGAGCTCGATTGAGTCAAGCTAGGTTTCTCCATAATTGCAAACAAAGACATGGATGGATAGAGCATATCCATATCTCCAAAACATCCTTACTAATCATGCTCAAAAGAGGCATGGATCACTCTGTAGCAACATGAATATGTGGCATAAAAATATTAACAGCGCAAAGGCTTAGAAGATTTCTAAGTCCCTGAAATCAGCACAAGTTCATAGGAGGCACACATTAATACATGGCATACACCCCTGTAAAGATGACATGGCATACTTCAAAACTCATGTAGGGCTCAAGTTCATAGGAGGCACACATTAATCACGGCAAAAATGACAAATGTCCAATTACTGCTAAGAATCTGAAACTAACATTGCATAGCACGCTTGCAACACCATTTAGGGCATCAAGATGAACTCAAATGAACATGGTGCAATGGAATGAAATGAAGTACACATCGAGACGAACAATTTGATATGCTACACGCCCGAAACGGAGCCGCGGTTGATGAGTTATGATGCGATGAAAACGCTAAAAATTACTGGAAGTGAGGCAAAAGTCAACCTCCCAGATCCAGATCTAGGGTTGCACGCTTTTCGAGGCCCGACGGAGATGTCGCCGAAGACGTGGGAGCCAGCGGCGGAGGGCGATTCCGGCGACGGGGCGGTTAGCGGCGACCCGGCACGGCGGCGGACGGCGATGG